>NW_026057582.1:97623951-97708354 GCF_023721935.1 Panthera uncia | reverse complement strand
AAAAAAAAAAAAAATGGGGCAGCATGCATGAAGGCCCTGATGACAAAGAGTGTCAGTGACTATTAAAGGTGGGATTTAGGCTCACTCCCAAAGACCAATGCTGAGGAGGGACCTTGCAAAGGGTAAGTCAAACCCCCAGTCTCCCTGGATACTTTGGTCCTCTTTGCTCTACCTGTCACTCTCCTGCCATCACAGTGGGCACCTGTCAGGTCACAACTACTGACCAAACAGAAACCCAGCTCATCACTTCTGCCCCTCCCACAGATAAGCAGAACGCCCAGGACCACCATCACTGTGAATGAACATGAAGTGATGTTTGGCTAGCCAAGAGTCAGTGCATGTCAGGCTAATTTATGATAATTACCAAGGCATCGGCTGGTACCTGGACAAACTGTCTATGATTCTTCACCCAGCTGGCCTAGGTTCCACAAGTTCCCAAAAGGCTGTTCTTCCAGATCCTCCAGTGCCTCACTCCCCTGTAATGGGGTGATATGTCCACCATCCTTGCCATGTGACTTTGCAGTACCTCCCCCTAGAACAGACCAAGCATGCCTCCCCACCAGACTGATGTTGGGTTTGGCCATGTGTCGGCTAATGGAATGTTGGTAGAACATTTGGCAGTTAGGAGCCAAAGTCTTAAGAGCCATCACACGTTTCCACTCGACATCGTCTGCTGGAGTGAGCTGCCATGCGATGAACCTGTACTAGGTAACTGCTCCCCCTTCAGCCCTGGCCCCAGAGTAAGCACATGTGGGACAGACCTGAAGCCAAATGAAAGCCTGACCCAGTCAAGGCCAGCCTAGGTCGACCTAACCACACCTAATCAAGAGGAGCAAGTGGGAAACACATGTTTGTGGTTGTGACACCTTGAGATCCAGTGTTGTCACCCAGCACTATTATGCAGCCAAAACTCACATAACCACTGTTAACACCAAAAACAATGATTTGTGCTTAAAGAGATCTTACTTCATTAACCAAACACACACAAAGCAGCTCTATACACGTGGCATCATCCTACTCCACAGGGAGCTGAGATCAGAAAGTACAAAGGCAACTCATTCCTACAAGTACCTTTTTAGTCTAGCAAAACCCCAAGGTTCCTAATCCTATTGGGGTCGAGGGGTCTCTGTTAACAAAGCTTCTATTCATTTCATTCATTTATTGTCCTGGATTAAATCACAGGAGGGATGAAATCCAACATTTATGCATCTAAGTGATCCTATTTGTACATTTACTGATGGTGCAATCTACTTTCTTCTACAAATGTACTATTTAATTAAAAGACAGAAATGAGAAGTTATTTTTTAAAAGAGAGAAAAAACTCGACTTATTTTTTAATGAACTCCTCAGTTCTATCAATTTTCACTTATTCATTCAACATCTATTTATACGGAGCACCTGTGGCCTCCTTAGCCCAAGCAAGCTCCAAATCCCGGTGGAAAGCTCAGGCCTCTCCCGAAGGACCCAGGACCTCAGAAGCTCTGAGCTGCTCTCCTCAACGCTTTAATCTCTTCTTGCTGAAGCCCCCCACCCTATTACTAAGGTCAGAACAAGGGAATACACCACCTCCTTTCAGCCCAGTCCTCTCTGGTGAGCTGGTTTACATCTCCGAGCTGCTTCAGGTCTGTCCAATCTTCTACCGGTCTGGCTGAAGGGGGAGGGAGGGACAGGATAGAGTCAAGATTGTCTGGATCAATGACAAGCTACAAATCTGGCCCAGGCCTCCACCTGGAAATCTAAAGCAAAGGATATTATTAAAGTCACAGGTTAAGGATCACTCACTCCACAGCTTCTCATTTAGAAACCCACAGTGCTGTTCAATGTAAACACTTCCCAAGAATGCTTTAAAACAGAGGGAGGTTTTTATTAACCAACTTAATTGAGGGCCACTTCTCATTGTGGAAAGCTTTTAAACAGAGGAATAAAAAGGGCCTGGTAGGTGTTTTCCAGACACTTGTTTTTAAAACCTGCCACCCTGTCCCGGGAAAATGAAGCTCAACTCAAGGCCCCGGTGCACACTCCTGCTGCTAATTGTTCAACACAAACAAAATACCCGTTAAGACCTTACTCCCCAGCAGCACCGAGGACCCGGCTGGGCCCTTCATTCCAATATTCATTTCAAGGGCCATTAGAATCACTGGAAAAGTGGACAAAATAAGGCTGGCCAAAATGGGCCAAAATAAATGAAGACAAACATCTCAAAGCTTGCCAACAGGACATGACTTGTAAAGAGAACAGGCCAGTGAAACTGAGGCTGGGGCTGCTCTCCAAAAAGACCAGGTCAAGAGGCATGAAGCGGTGGCCACTGCTGCGACACATGGATACGCCTGGAAAGCACAATGTTGAGTCCAAGAAGTCAGTCACGAAGGCCACAAACGGTAGCATTCCATTTAAACAAAATGTCCAGGACAGGCAACTCCACAGAGACAGAGAGGAAACCAGGGTCGCAGGGCCTGGGAGGGAAGGAGGGAGGGACCATGGTCGCAGGGACCATGTGAAGTGACTGCTCTATGGGACACAGCTTCCCTCTGGGCGGATGAAAAAGTTCTGGAGTTAGTGGACATGGTTGCTCAACGCTAGAAAGGTACTTGATGCCACTTAAAATTTAAATTGCTTCAAGTTACACTGGTAAAAATGGCCGAGCTAATGTTGTGTGTATTTCACTACAATGAAAAGTTACAAGATACCAGGAACTCCAGAGAAAACCTTCTTCAGCTCCTAACCCAGGGGCAATCCCTTCCTCACCTGAGAAAAATGACAGATGTGGCAGGCCAAAATGATACATAGTATTATTTTATTAAGAACGCATCTACTGGGCTAAGCTTCCCATGCACACGGCACACTCAAGGCCAAGTCACTTCCCCTACGCCTACCCTCAGGTGGATGGTGGTGGTACCGGCAGCCTCATTTCACAGGCGAGGAAACCAGGCGCGAGCAGGTCAAGGAGCTTACCTAGGGCCACAGAACAAAGAAGGGAAAGCCAAAGGGTGAAGCCACAGGTGGGGCGACCAAGTAGTTCAAACCCACACACACACTCACAACCACGAATCACACGCTATGCCGCAGGAATGTTTTCTGGGCCTAGTTTACCACCTGGCCAGCAGCACAGGATTCTTTGGCTACTGAGCCCTAATCCTTTGTGGTGCCACATACTGAGTGGCCACTTAGGAGCAGAGTTCTCTGAAAAACGCGACCGAAAGGTCTGCCTGAGGAGCTATACCACACCTTCACGCACGTGGGGCTGTTTCTACATGTGCACAGTTATTTTCGTTAGTCCTGGAGCAACATAAGATAAGAGGGTCACCTGCCCTCTTTTACGGAAAAGAAAAGCAAGCCTCCCCAGGTCTGTAGCTGACCTTAGGCCACACACAGGTAGCAGGAGCCCGGCTTCTACGCCAGGGCCCCACTCTGCTGTCTGCCTTCAGGGCCCGGGGTTTAACTACCCAGAGAGGTTAAGGGTTTTAGCATATTAGTTATTTGTATGTAAATGTTATGTATTATTTATATGTAAATAGATGCAAGCAATTACAAATGAAGTTGGGAATCCCTTAGCAGAGAGGAAAGTAGCTATTTCTCCTACTTCAGGGGCACCTGTGGGGTCACAGAGAAACATCAGTAAAAGGTTAATTTCCATTCCTTCCTCCCCACTTAAGAAAGGAGGGCTCTTTGTCACTGGTCCTGTGTCCCTTTAGCCCTTTGATAAGAATGTTTTTAAAAACAGCCACCGCTGTTAGAGGTCCCAACTTGCCAGGTTCTTAGCTTGGCATGACTGACATTTCGGGCCGGGTAATTCTTTGTCGTGGGGGCTGTCCCATGTGCTTTGGGGTGTTTAGTAGCATCCCTGGACTCTGTCCACTAGACGCCAGTAGCCACCGCCACCCCCCAGTCATGACAACCCAGAAAGTCCCCAGAGATTGCCAAACATCCCCTGCAGGGCCCTATTTGAGAACACTCTATAGGGTGGCTCAGTAGGTTAAGTGGTTAAGTGTCTAACTTCACCCTGTCAGGTCATGATCTCACAGTTCGTGGGTTCCAGCCCCACATCAGGCTCTGTGCTGACAGCTCAGAGCCTGGAGCCTGCATCAGATTCTGTGTCTCCCTCTCTCTCCCTGCCCCTCCCCCGCTCGTGCTTGCCTGTGCTCTCTCTCAAAAATAAATAAACGTTAAAAAAAATTCTAGTGTCAAAGAGATGTGACCCTAACAACTCTACGAGGCAGGCACTTGTAACGACCCCATTTTATAGGCAAGGAAACAAATCCAAAATCCAAAAGGAAGCTGCCAGAACTCCACACTCCTAGCGAAGGGCAGCCGTGGCTCCCAACCCAAGTAGGAGAAACCCCAATACTCTCACCCCGTGGTGTGGAGACAGAACGAGGATACAAGGCACAGAGCTACTTGCTATGTGTATCTAAATGTGAGCCTGCGTCTTGCCCTTGGAAAACGGATGGTAGGCCTGAACCCTCCTGATATTTGGTGCTCGACCCCAAAGAAAATAGTCTCTGCTGCCTCTGCTGAGAAGAGCAGTCCCAACAATGTCTGAGAGTCTCAAGGACCTCTTTACTCACAAAATAACCCGCAAGGGTTAGGGTTAGGAGGAGGCAAGCCCTGCAAATAATAAATGCTTGAAGCATAAACATAAGATCCTGGCCATGGGAACTTGAAATACGTTTTTTAAATGTGTTTTCAGAAATTCTGATTACTTTTATGAAACACTGCCCCACGCTCACTCATGTTTCTTTTCTGTTTAGAAACCGCTGCAGCTGCTACAGATAGAAGAAACACAGGGACATCAAGTTATGAAAGGCCAACCGACTTCCATCCTTCCTTCCGTGAAACTTCACCGAGCACCCACCTGCTACTAGATCCAAGGATACAAAGCCAGTGGAGAGCCCCCCTCCTCTTTATAGGGTTGTTCACAGGTTTGTGGGAGTTTAGCAGGTACGCAAAGAGCTCCAATGGTGTTCTGTGAGATAAAGGCCTCTGCAAGCAAGCCTTTTTTGGTCAAAGAAATGAAGAGCCAGTGCGGAAACCAGATGTCTGGGTCTGAAGAGGCCATCTCAGTCATTAATAGCACAGCAAAGGGCCACACTAGTTTGAACCCTGGATCCTACTATCTGGTAGGTGCACAACTTTGACAACTTACCCAGTTTCTCATGGCCTTGTTTCCCTCACCTGTAAAATGGGTTTATGGTAGCACTTGTTTCCTAGAGTTGTTATATTAAGAGCCTCTCAGACAAGGCTGGCAGTAAGTACTCTAGGATGATTTGCTGCAATCATGAGAATGAACTCATCTAGGGCAGGTCTCTGGAGAAATCTGAAGCCCGCCCTGCCCTCTCTCTTCTGTCTACCACCCAGCTGCCTCTCACCCAAGAAGCTGGACTCACTGCAGGGACCCAGTCCTGTAATGAGAGGCAGTCATGTCCTGAGCAGGCCAGACACCAGGGAACCAGTGGCTTTAATCCCTCCCCACTCCCCATTTGCCCTCTTCCTCCTCCTCACCCTATACCCTCACCACCCCCACCTAACGCCCCCCCCCAAAAAAAAATTCACAGGTGGCCCAGGGCAATATAGACAAGGCTAAATTGATCTGCCTACATCGGGAACAAAGGAGATAGACCCCCAAACCAGAAAATTACAAGTAAAAGAAATCTCCAATTTGGTAAAATCCACCCTGCAGTCTCTTTGCAAATTACTCTCTTATCTCTCGCTCCATTCTTTCTCTATCAGTTCCTCTCCAGCTCCTAAAGCTTCCACTGTAATCACATGCTTAGTAAACTTTCCAGGTTTTTGATATTAGATTAGGGCAAGGAGAGAGGCTAATCGACTTTTCAGCTGTTGCTGTGTAATTCTGAGTAAGTCACTGTTTTTAATAAGGAGGGTAAAAATCTCAGAGGCAAAAATCTTTTTTTAAAAAAAGTGATCAAGGATATATATTGACTCATAGAATATACTAGAACTCTTCACGGCTTTGAGAGCTGGGCCATTTATTTTTCCTTTCAAATGAAGTCCAAAGAGGTCAGCTGTTAAGAGTCTGAACCTCTGAGCTGGAATCCCCAAACTCCCACGGGGTACTCGACTCCAGACCTCACCAGGTCCCTCACCTGGAAAAACAGGACTAAAAACACTGATGTCACAGGGTCCCAGAGAGGCATCCTGGTCAAGGCAGGTCCTCTCCTTTGTATGGACTACACAGATTTGCAAGGAAAAACAGAAGGCCTGTTTCAAACACCATAAAATACAAGGACAGACAGCCAGGGAAAGTCAGAGGTAAAAACCAAGAGAATTATTAAAGCCAAAACTAGAAAATCTTGGCCACCTTGTCTCAATCCTGAGATTAAGGCAAGATAAGCAACAGTGAAAGATTATTAATACCGGGGCTTTGTAGTTCTTTAGGGAAAAAAAAAAAAAAAACAAAAACACTACATATTAACAACCTGAACCACTGGGTACTCTACCTAAGGCAAGCAGAAATGCCTGTGATTGGGTGGCAGGGAACAAGCTCCTCCCTATAAACAGGCTGCCAGCCAGGCTGGCAGAAATTATCCATGCTCATGACGAACACCCTGTGCACTCTAATCCCAAACACGCTAACTCCATGACGACCCTCCACTGAGTCCCCTGCAAATGTTCTCTGGAGCTGATCCTTCTCAGTTGAAATGCTGAGCTAGAATCCAATGCAGTAACGAACCCACACTCACTAACCCTGTTTTAAATGCATCTTTACTAATTATAGCCGCATAGGGCCTTGAAGCCCTTACTACCTGTAATTTTAGGAGCTGGAGATAATTACTACCCAGCAAAGTTTTAGTTTTTGCCGAAAGTACCACATAAATAAGAATTGAACGTGCACAGATTTTGCTCCAGAATGTTCAACACTAAATTTTGTTTTTAGTTTCTTACCCAACAACCAATTACCTACAGAAACTCAGAAGTTTGCAGAGCTTTAAGAAAGGAGAGCTGTCTCTCTCACCTAGGATTTGGGATCCTTTCAGAGCATTTGTGAACAGCCTAATCTATGCTTTCTATTAAAAAACAAAACAAAGGACTCCTGAGTAGCTCAGTAGGTTAAGCATCTGACTTCAGCACAGATCATGATCTCCCAGTTTGTGAGTTCAAGCTCTGCATTGGGCTCTGTGCTAACAGCTAAGAGCCTGGAGCCCACTTCAGATTCTGTGTCTCCCTTTCCCTCTGCCCCTCCCGTACTCACACTCTGTCTCGCTCTCTCCTGCAAAAATAAACATTAAAAAAAATTAATAAAAATTAAAAAATAAAAAGCTAAACAAACAAAAACCCCATACAATGCCATAAAATTTCCCTTGGGATGACAAGCCCACAGGGCTCTTCAGTCTACAATTTCACGTCATCTAGTAAAGGAAAATGGCAAATCAATCCAGACCTGAGAAGACTGGATGTTAGAAAAATAGGGCACTGAAAACACAATTTCTCAATCAGCTCTGCTTAAGAGGTGCCCAGAGCAGCCTCTGTTTTCTCTCTGTAAAGTGAGGCCACTGCCACCTGCCTCTCAGGCAGGAACAGACTCAGAGCTGCGGCAGACAAGTGTTGAGCACACTACCTGGCACTTGGAAGGCGGTCCAGAAACAGTCACTCCTCTTACAGCCCTGGCGTTATTAGCCCAATGGGTCAGCTCTTTGGAAACCACCTTCCTGAGGGACCACAGTGTGAAGTCCAGTTTTCAGTCTGTCCAAGGAAACATGAGCTGAAGTGACAGAATGATGAAGAATGAATGTTGCCTGCTGGCTAGAGCTGCAGACAGGAACCAAACCTCTGGGTCTACAAGTCCAACAGCTGCCTCTTAAACTTGGCACCATGGGGCTCCCGTCCCAGTGCCACGGGAGAGGCAGCCACTCCTGTTATACTCACAGTTACCACCCAGCCACATTCTCTACCCGCTTCCCAGCCGCAGGTACTACCCTCACACTGCTTGGTTAAGCACCCCCTTTAAGCAAATGCATCTGGCAGAATCCGGCCTCCTCTTTCCTCACTCCCCACTACTTTCTCAGCATGACCTTCCCTCCCTGTCGCAAAAGTATCTGAAGCCAGTCATTTAAAACTTGATATAGAACCTAATAAATTCTAATTTAAACCCAAGCAAAGCTGTGACAAAGAACCCAGAAGGCATTTATCCAGGTGAGGCTAGCCAGGGGCTACCTCGCCACCCCCCCGCCCCAGTTCCTTGCGCTCCCTGTGATCCTAAGACCTCCCAACTTACCGCAGCCCCCAGTTTTCACCTCTACCAGATGTAAGCTCCATCAAGTCAGGGGCCGTACCCTGTTCACCAAGAACTCATGAGGAATGCAGAGCTTTGCCAGTAAGAGGGGCTGTATAAGTATTTGTTAAATGAGTGAACAAAGAAATGAAATGACATTGTGTCATTTCAAAACTTGGTGTGAATTTAAGATGAAGCATCGTCTCCCCCAGGGATACTGGTTGGGGGGCTGACAGGCAACACTGCCTGATAGAGGAAGGTAAAGGCAGGTTGGAACCGGGGTGTTTGATTACAAACTTCAATAAGCTTCCCCTATGCCAAAGGCCATCAACCGTGGTGACATTCCCATCACATCCTTTTTCTCCCCCCATTTCCATTTTCAAAGTCGTCATGCCATAACTTGTTTCGTGATAACAGGAATGTCATGTGACAGAATAAAATAAGCACTTGGTCATTCAGGGAAAATTACCCAATTTTCAATTCCCTTGAACTTTGGTTTTTCTCTGCTGATGCCAACCTCTTAGCCACTGCACTGCCCTTTACTGCCAGGATCAGAGGGGAAAAGAAAGGAGAAGCTCAAAATCAGCTGTTTTTTTTTTAAATTTTTTTTTAACGTTTTATTTATTTTTGAGACAGAGAGAGACAGAGCATGAACGGGGGAGGGTCAGAGAAAGGGAGACACCGACGCTGAAGCAGGCTCCAGGCTCCTAGCGGTCAGCACAGAGCCTGACGTGGGGCGTGAACCCACGAACCGCGAGATCATGACCTGAGTTGAAGTCGGACACTTAACCGACTGAGCCACCCAGATGCCCCACAAAATCAGCTGGTTTTTTTAAAGGTCGACGGCACCTCTTACATAAACAGGTTTCAGGGAGAAAGGGAGTGAAGAAAGCATTACATTTCTTTAACCACCCCACTCCCCAACACTACAAGCAGGTTATCTGTCCCTAAAGACAGAAAAAAAGGGGAAACCAATAGGGCAGTCTACTCTTAACACAAATCAAGGATCACACTGCTGAGGGCCTTATACCCTTTCCCTAAACGAAGAAGCCCCTCATTATTAGCTTTCTTGTTTTTTTTTCACTCCCTATTACTTTAGAATATCGGAGCTTAGAGGGGCGCCTCGGTAGTTCAGTTAGTTAAGCAACCGACTCGGCTCAAGTCTCATGGTTCATGAGTTCCAGCCCAGCGTTGGGCTCCACGCTGACAGCTCAGAGCCTGGAGCCTGCTTCAGATTCTGTGTTTCCAGCTCTCTCTTTGTCCCCTGCTCATACTCTGTCTCTCTCTCTCTCTCTCAAAAATTAAAAAAAAACAAAAACAAAAACAAAAACAAAAAAAAAAAAAAAACATCGGACCTTAGCTGTTATCCCAAAGTAAGAAATGTTTCAATAAATCTGTTTAGATCCACAGTTACAAGCACTTTTCCTTTCTTTTTTTTTTTTTAATTTGGCCAGAATGTACTATTATATTCACAGTGTAAGTATTGCTATTCAAGTGCAACTTTTCAGACACGAAGAGTTCAACTAGCATCCTCAAATAAACATTTTCCCCCCAAATGGTGACAAGATTAGAAAGGTTACAATCCATACAATACCAAAATAAGCTAGCCTTCATTTTGTTGGCCTGGTCCAAGAACAAGAAAAAAAAAATCAACAGTAGGAAAACATTTTCCATATGGTCTTGTTCCCCAAAGGTTGAGGATTCAGGTCAGGGGCCACCCTGTGAGACCATGCACTCCACATAACCTCCATTCTCAAGCCAAGACAATTAAGACCGCTCCCACAGCGGCCCCATTTCCAGCAATTGAACACCGGCATAGGAACAGGGTATGGTAGTGGAAGGTGGGAAAAAGAAAACCCAACTTGCAAAACTATACAACTTTCTATTTTTTAAATTCAATGTTCTTTTCGACTTTTGTTAGGGGCTAGAAATGAATGCAAATGCGTCTCCATCTCTAGAGAGCATTCTCTTAAAAGTCACATCACTGATAAGAAAAACTCAAGGGGGCCAGCCAGGACCTCAGAAAAAATAAAATCCCCTGGTTTGTGGCCAGATAGCAACATCCAGGTAGGAATCTAATACAGACATCATACTTGGATGATGACAGGAGATTGTCAAAATAACATGGACACTGTAAACACACTTTTTAAATAAAATATATATAATCACATTCAGTATATATATATACACACCCATGTTCAATTTTTCCTTAGTCATATTCCCCTATCATTTTTAAGACCATCCAAAAGTGGCTAAGGACTCACCCCAGATGTGCATTGCTATGGTTAAGGCACCAACCCCGTAACTCAGATATTCTATCAGCAAGAAATACACACTGTGTTATATCTGCTGGGCTTAATCACACAATAGGAAAAAGCTTAACTCACAAATGCACACACATTAACTTGACAAAATCAACCACAAAACCTTAAGGATCTTGTTAGCTTGCTTTCCTGAAAGACAAATCCTCACACTAAAGCAAAATCATCACACCTGTAGCAGAGGGGCTCCGAAAGTTAATGGATTCCTGAAGTATTTTTCCTGTTTTTAATCTGAAATCCTTTCCAAATAGGACAAGTCACACTATCACTTTGTTTTTGCTGAATAGGACAACACTGTATTATAACCTTGATCCTGCAAGGACTTTGTGGCTTTAATTCCTACACTCCCACCTCCTTGGCAGAAAGTGCCCAGGCAATATTTACTGTAAACAGGCAGAAACAAAGCATACTCCAGAAAAAGTCACCCTCTGAAGTCCAAGGTTGGAAAGCACCAAAAAACAGGCTCTCCAGGTAGAGAGGTGGCCTACAGAAGGCAGAATCAAGCGTTCCTGAGAGGAGTTCTGTTAGTACCGATCATTCTTTAGTAGTTAGTTCAACAAGAGGCAAGCCTCAAGTGTGGCCGTACACTGCAATCACCTGGCTTTTTAATTCCATCATCCAGGCTGCCCTCCGACCCGACCCACTGAATCAGGATCTCTAGAGGTGGGACACAGGCATCAGTAATTAAAAAAAAAACTCTCTAGACGTGCAGCCAAGTTTGGGAACCCATGCCCCAAAAGAATTCCCAACGTGCTTCGAACAGCGTATTGTGAACAGCGCTGGAAGGGCAGTGCTTCCGTGGGTATAATATGTATACAAAGTTTTTAAAAATCCTGTGTAACTCCAACCTGATAGCCAAGCACCTGTCTAGGGGCCAAACAGTGATGCAACTTGGAAAAGTCCCTTGGAAAGCGAGGCTCTGTGCTCTAAGAGAGGCGGGGGCTTTGAGGGAAGACCTGTCGGGACGGGGAGGGCCAGCCACGGCCGCAGCCCTTTCTTCGCAAGGGCCGGTCTGAACGAGCACGCCGAGAAATTAAGTCAAACAGGGTGGGACTGGGGCTGAAGGGCTCCGTGTGGCACCCTGGCTCACTCGCAGCTGTCACAGGAACCCGGCGGTCGAGGCAGGGTGCGAAGGCTGCCGACCCCTCTTCCTCTGCGGGGAGGCCCCGAGGCCCTGCCCCAGCCCCGACGCCGCTCCCCCCAGGAGTCCCCACCATATGTTCCGCACGGCGGCCGGCCGCGCGGCGGGCTGGAGCCGCGAGCGCACCTTCCAGCCCCGGCCCCCGCGCGCCTGGCGGCGGGCGCTGCACGGCCCCCTGCCCGCAGGGCGGACGCGCCCCCGAGCACCTGGCGGAGCCCCAGCCCCTCCGGCCCCGCCGCCTCGGAGACGCCTCTGCCCCGGGCCCGCGCCCGCTCCCGCCTCACTCACCGCCGCCCGGGTCCTGCTCCCGCCGCAGCCAGCAGAGCCCGGCCCAAGTGCAGGAGCCGCGGCGCCGCCAGGAGGCCGGGCGAGCCCGCCCCGCCCTCCGGGGAGGAGGGGCAGGGGGCCGCGCGGGGGCGAGACCCGCCCGGGCGGCCGCGGGCGGGCTCGCCCCTTGCTGCCCGCCCCGCCTCGGCCCCTCGCGCCGCCCACCGCCCTTCCGCACCCGCATCCAGCTGGCCGCACGAGCCGTCCCGCGCTGGCACCTCGTCCCACCGCACCTCACGCCTCACACCCCTCTCCTGCGACGCTTTGTCCTCACCCTGCCCAGGATCGGAATGTCCTCCCACCTCCCCTCCACCACTGCCGGGTGTCTTTCTCTCCGAGCCTCCAGCTTCCCAAATTCCGGGTTTCGCAGCCCCCACCCCAGCCTGTCTCTAACTCGGGGCCTGGAGCCCAGTTTTCGCTTTACCCTTCCCTGCAGCCCTTCGACCCCAACTGAGCAGAAACTTTACAGTGTAACCTTTCTTCCATCACAATCAACTCAACAAATATTAATTGAGCACCTAGTATGTCTAGACACTGGTGGAGGGGGATCAGATAGGTGCCGCTTACAAACTAACAATAATAAAAGTCTGTCCCTGCCAGCGAGGCAGGGGGGTGAGGTACCCAGGTCACACAGCTGATGGTAGTAAGACTGGGATTGGAAACTAGATTTCTAGCATCGAGTTTTGGCCCATTCCAGGGGAAACGTCAGGATGCCCCTGACCAGCTGTGAGGGCTTGAGACCAAGTGTGAAATGAAGAGCGGAATATACCTAGCCCACCAGGTTGGGAAGGTTGCCTGAGAAAACATGGAAATGTCACACAACTGGTACTTAATAAGTGAACAGTTGCTGACATACTGAATTGAAATAGACACTCGAAAACTCAATAATTTCAAGTAACAATATAAAAAGGCATTAAATAGTAATACTGAATGGAAAAAAATGTATTTGCCAACTATGTACCTGATAAGGGATTCATATCCAAACTATATAAAGAACTCCTACAATGCAATAACAAAAAAAAAAAAAAAAAAGCTGATTTAAAAATGAGCAGAGGATCTGCTCTGATTTTTTCAAAGAAGACTTACAGATGGCCAACAGATACATGAAAAGATGCTCAACATCACTATGCAAAGAACATCAGAGAAATGCAAATCAAAACCATGATGAGATATCACCTCACACCTGTCGGGAACGGCTACTCTCAAAAAGACAAGAAACAAAGTGTTGGTGCAGATGTAGTGAAAAGAGAACCCTTGTGCAGTTGGGAATGTAAAGTGGTGCAACCATTACAAAAAAACAATATGGCAGTTCTACAAAAATTTATGAAAAGAATTACCATGTGATCCAGCAATTCCACTTTTGGGTATTTATCTGAAGAAAATGAAAAACACTAACTCGAAAGATATTGTAGCATTATTTATAATAGCCAAGATATGGAAGCAACCTAAGTGTCCATCAATGGATGAATAGATCAAGACAATGTGACATATATATAACATATACAAATGTATATATGAATAAATTATATATATATATATATGAATTTTATTTCAGCCATAAAAAAAGGAGGAAACCTTGCCATTTGCAATGACATGCACAGTGCTTGAGGGCATTATGCTAAGTGAAATAAGTCCGAGAAAGACACTACCATATGATCTCACTTATGTGTGGAATCTAAAAAAAAACAAAAGGAGCTCATGGACACAGAGAACAGATTGATGGTTGCCAGAGATGGGGGGTGGGGGGTAGTAAAATGATTGAAAGGAGTCAAAAGGTGCAAGCATCTAGTTATTATATAAGTCATGGGGATGTAAGGTACAGCATGGTGACTATAGTTAATACTGAACTGCATATTTGAGAGTTGCCAAAAGACTAAATCTTAAAAGTTCTCACCACACACACAAAAGTCTTTGAAACTGGATGTTAACTAGACATATTGTGGTGATCATCTCACAATACAAATATCGAATCATCATGTTGTATGCATATTAGAAAGGGGAACGGGGCCAGACAGATGCCTTTGAAAAGGCATCAAATACCAAAGTAAGGGGGCTCAAGTTAAGCAAACAGTGTTTGGACACTGCAAAATGGTTAGAAGAGAACTTGCACCCTATGGAGGGAAGGCATTTAAATGGTCCTGGAGACCCCGAATGGCAGAAACCTGCAGCCTGGGAGGAACCAGCAAAACAATGAGGAGGGTTTGCAACAGGACAGGACTGGGAAGAAAGACACTCCCCAAGAAGAACCCAAAGGACTTGGGAACCAGGTATGTGCAGTGAGGGACTGGAAAAGGCAAAGACAAAGCTCCAACAAATGGAGATTTCCATGCCTGTGGCTTGGAGCACTAGAAATAAGAATGGTTTTCTATGAGAGCTGTTAAAGGTTCCTTGGCTGTGGGGTAATGATGGCGCTTTTCAACAGAAATAGCCCTGCAGGCAGCAGGGGGTGGGGATGGGAGGGCCAGAGGTGAGCAGCGTCCAGGTGGAGGGTGAAGCCGAGTAAGGGCCAGACCAGGTGCAGGGAGAGAAGAGTGAAGTGCCCTCACTTAGGGCAGTGGAGGGTACCAGCTAAGGCAGTGAGAGCTGTCAGGAGGACCCAGGGAAGTCTTGGATGGCTACCAATGGGTGAGTGGTTCACGAATGAAAGGGTGGTGGTGCGCAACCTCACTAATCTTACTTCTTCCCTAGATCCTTACACAAGGAACTATAGAAAGCATGTGTTTAGTAAATATTTGTTAAGAGTCTAAGAAGCATTAATCAGCAATTGCACCCCCCCCCCACTTCAAGGCAAATATTTTCCTGATAAGGAAAATAAGGGGAGCCTTTGGGGGCAAGGAGAGAGGCAGGGTAGAGATTAGTTTATCAGAGAATTTGCTTTTGATGCGCTGTTATCAGGGTGCGTGCTCAAGCTTCTTCAGCCTCAACCAAAAGCAAACATTTCTCTCCAGGCAAAGCTTCAGAAATTTTGAAAAGCATCCTTCCTTTATTTTTATTCAATGTAAGTCTCTCTCTCCCTTGACTGTTGCTATTGAGCCTATAGAAAGGATGTTTTTGGTTGGTGGCGGTGGTGGGTTTTTTTAGGGTTTTGTTTAGGTTTTTTGTTTTTGTTGTTGTTGTGGTTTTTGTCAATTGCAGCAACTTGCCAGAAGAGAAATTTTCAGGAGGAAGAGTAAAGAAACATCACCTCTTTTCTCCACCAAATTTTGTGTACAAGGAAAACATGATGCAGAAATATTCAGAGAAATGCTGTGGTATGAACAACATAATAGTAGTGATGTGCAACACAGGAGGGGCCACGGGAGGGAAGCTCTCTGTGGAACACTTCCTGTGGCTCTCACTTGGAGGATATAGTGAGTGTGAGTAATAAAGGGAGCACAAAAGGGCATTGGTAGAAGGTGACATGAGACACAAGACAGGGAACAGGAGGAAATGAATAGAGCAGAAAAGAGTGAAGCGGTTTATTTGGTTGAGGCGGAGAAACCCTGCTTGGGAAGAAAGCGAGGTTGGAAAGGAGAGGAGGAGAGAGACTTCTCGCTGGAGCCTCTGGAAGAGGTTGCCATAGTTTGGGTGGCCCTGGAAATGGAGCCTGAGACTGGACATAGGTCAAGTGGTTATTCCAGAGGGGATCCCTAGAAGCAGAGCGAGGGAGAAAGAAGAGTGAGACAGGGAAGGAGGAAGCCCCCATTGGGGTGTGTTGTTGAGCCTGGCACCATGTGCAATGGCACCTCTTAGGAAGCAGCTCGATATCTCTCCCCACCCCCACCCCCAGAACTGACAACCTGAAGGTCAGAGGGGATGGGAGGAGCTGGAGTATTTTCCCAGAAGTCTGGCAAGGGCTGTCCCTAGGGGGCTACACTCCCCACCCCAGCTCCCTGGGGCAAAAGCGTTCCGTCAAGGTGGGCAGCTATCAGCACTTAGTGACACTGAGTCTGCGTAGAACTATCCCAGCAGTTACAGTTCTCACAGTGTGCATGGCTCCTCAGGACCTGCCTCCTACAACTATGGCAGCTTCTCTTGGTACTATCCCCCACTTCATCACCCCCAAGCTGTCTCATAGTGGAGAGACTCCCCCTTGAACCCTAAAGTTCAGACTTCTAGCGAATTCCACTGGCCTGACACCACAGTGACTTCTCTGCCATCCAGTGAGACCTACTGTGCCCTCTCCAGCAAGGCCTGGCTCTGAGCCAGAGCAGAGGAGAGGCTGTTCCTTGGGTGCCCTATCTCATTGCTAGACCATCCACCCTTCCCACATGAGGTTAAGAATGTCTGCCTCAAACTATTCACTTTTCAAAGTATTCATTCTTACAGGTGCAAGAGGAAGGTACTTAATACACCAAACAAGTTTCTGTTTGAAGTTCTAGAGTCCCTTGGGCAGGCAAACTTGCTAGGTCCTCCTTCAGCCCACAGGAAAAAAAAAATGTAACCCCTTGGCAAGGTGTGGAAAGCCCCACATGCACTGGCCCACATTGCCAGAGAACTCAACAAGAGGATCTTGCCCCTGCCCACCCCCCCCCCCCCCCCGACACCGTGGGCCTGCTCTCAAGGTTCCTTGACCTCAAGTGCCCTTCCCTCTGGCTCTTTATCTTTAAAGGTTTAGCTCAAGCCCTTCCTCTTCTGTTCTCCCCTTGCCTTGCAGAGTTTTATCACAGCACCTATGTAATTATAATTCACTCCATCCCCCCCCCCCATACATGGAGAGCTCCTTAACTTTACGGAGAGGGCCAGATCCCTCATTGAGTCTCCAGCCACTAGCACACAACAGGTGTTCAGTAACTGATTGATGAATGAATTAATAAACACATGCTTGTCACTACACCCAGCCATAACCATCAGGAAATGCCACTGAAAACAGGTTCTGAGTACATCAATTTGTGGCCAGACCAGGGAATAGCCAAGCCCATCTGAATTCTAACAAAACTTGCCCTGTGGCCTTGGACTAGTAACTTAATATCTCTGTGGCCTGGATCCCAAGGTCTCTAAAGGGAGTTGATATTCATGCACCCCACGGGGAAGAGGTGGAGTCTAATTACTATTTAAAGATCCTAATTAGCCTTCAGAAAAACAAATGTGTCTGTGTATAGTGTGGAGGAAGGTAATGAAGCTAGTGTGCCATTAACACGTTCTTATTCTGTGGGAGACAGGAGGATTAAGAAAGTTACTTTATTTTTTTTTAATTTTTTAATGTTTTATTTATTTGAGAGAGAGACAGACAGACAGAGATTGGGCAGGGGAGGGGCAGACAGAGAGGGAGACACAACCCAAAATCCAATGCAGGCTCCACGCCCTGAGCTGTCAGCACAGAGCCCAATGTGGGGCTCGAACTGGTGAACCATGAGATCATAACCTGAGCTGAAGTCAGACGCTTAACCAATTGAGCCACCCAGGCGCGCCCCTAAAGTCACTTGGTTTTTTATTCGCTTTAAAGGTAGGACATCCCTATCAGGTGAAAATGTCAAAAGAGGAGGAGAAAAAAAAATGAAACATGGTTAAGTTGATTCCATGCTGCCCTTCAGGACTTGCTCTAAGAGGACCACAAATTTTTCCCACAGGTGCTTCAATGTGCACAATAAAAATTTTTTTAAAAATCCAGAAGGAATAAATAGCAAGATTAGAGGGATCCAGCATAGTCCAAAGTATTTTATGTACATTTTGTAGATCTGTTGGCCCCAAGTAGGCTGGAATTTCTAGAAGCTTGTCATTCCTGCTTAGAAGCTGAAGAACAAGAGTGGGAGTGACAGAGCTCAGCAGATCAGATGAGGGAGGGATTATTAAGGAGCAGGAAAGTTTCACAATCCCTGTCTCCTCGGTTATTCCAACTCCGCTGATACTAATTCGGTGAAGATGCATTGTTAAATATTATCCCCAAAGTGTCCCTGGCTATGTCGAAACAACTCTAGAATATAAAAGTTTGCCTTTCCACCACACTTTAGCCAAAATCTTTTTTTTTTTTCAATTTTTTTTTTTAACATTTATTTATTTTTGAGACAGAGAGAGACAGAGCATGAACGGGGGAGGGTCAGAGAGAGAGGGAGACACAGAATCTGAAACAGGCTCCAGGCTCTGAGCAGTCAGCACAGAGCCCGACGTGGGGCTCGAACCCATGGACAGTGAGATCGTGACCTGAGCCGAAGTTGGACACTTAACCGACTGAGCCACCCAGGCGCCCCAGCCAAAGTCTTTTTTAATGTTTACTTATTTTGAGGGAGAAAGAGAGAGAGAGAAAGAGAGAGAGAGAGAGAGAATGAGTGGGGGAGGGCAAAGAGAGAGAGGGAGAGAGATAATCCCAAGCAGGCTCCATGTTGTCAGCACAGAGCCCAACACAGGGTTTGATCTCACGACCGAGAGAGATCATGACCTGAGCCAATATCAAGAGTCACCTTAACTGACTTAACTGACTGAGCTACCCAGGCTCAGCCCCTCCCAATTTTTTTTTTTTTTTTAATTTTGACTCTGTGGGCCATATTTTCTCTGTAGCAAACTAATTAATCATTTGCAGGGTGTTGAATTACTTGATCATAGATCATCTAAGCCACCTTGAGGGTCACATTCTCAGACCAACTGGGCAAAGATGAGACCTGAGACAGCAGATCAGATGTTTTTAAATGTTGTGTTTTTGTTCATTTAGGATTGCCAAAGCTCTCAATCAAGGGAGTTCTCCTTCCAGAATGCATGTGTCCGGATATGTCTAAAGAAAAAATAACAAAGGACTATCTGGTAGCTAGTCCTGAAATAATGAAAACTAGAATTTAGGTTATCTTGCAAAAGTAGATACAATTTCTTTTCCTAGAACGTAGGTGTAAGGAATTACCATAGGGCTTGTGAGTGGTCCACAGACCGGCGATGCCCTCTGCATACAGTCCTGTGGTCAAGGAGACGGTGGCCGCAGCAGGAACTTGGCATTCTGCAGCAGCCTGAGGAACTGTAAGTGTAACATTTAATTGTCTGAACAACCTGGTGAGGTAGATGCTCTTATCCTCATTTTCCAGATGAGGCAGTTGGGGCTCAGAAAAGCTACACAACTTGCCCAAGACCAAGTCCTTAATAAACAGGTGGAGGAGCGTGTCCACGACTCCGGGTCTGTCAGAACCAGAGCTTTGCTGGAGAAGCACAGGATAGTCAAACTGGAAGGCATCTAGGAAGCATCCCACCCCTTCCTTCCCTCATTTCAGAGCAGGGTTGGCTCCGCATCTCCAGCTCCCTGCAGGAAGCCTAAGGGACCTCAGCGCCTGGGCAACCACAGGGAGTTTCCAGATGGGTGATTTGGGGCAGTTTCCCCACTGTGTGCTTTAGTCTCATACCCAGGCCTCACAGGGGACCATGTCCTCTGAGCCCGGCCCGTGCCAATGGAACCCAGCATGAAGTTATCCCTACATGCCTGCTACCTCGGTCCTTCCCAGCCCCAAGTCCCTTCCATGAAATATAAGGACATGGATATTGATATCCATAGGCCTTTCCCTCACCATGAGATTTCCAGAATTTGTGCCAACACAATGAAGATGACTTTTAAGTTTTGCATGTGGGCTTGGAAGGAAGGGAAAGGGGCAGCATAGGTTGCTATAACTCAGCCTTAGGAAGCTCTGCCCACAGGAGAGGCCAGGCAAGAGCTGAGCTGGGCATCAGGGGCCAGCACAGCCAGGGTAGAGAGCCCCCACACCGGTGGGGACAAAAGTCACCTCGGGCCTCTCACTCAGGGCCAAAGCTTCTTTTTCTCCAAGGCCTCCAATCCACTCCATCTCTAAATCTACAGGGACCTGGTCAGTGGCTCCAAATTGAACATGGCATTGGATGTTGAATAAAAGACTAGACACTCAAAAATGCCTCTTAGGGTATCATTGGCAAAGCAGCAACATTGACATCTGGCTCACTGAAATGGGGTAGAGACCACCATGAACCATCCGTAGAGGACAGGTCATGAGAAAGGAAATTTAGATATCACTACTGCCAGTGCAAGGTCTAAACATTACTGATGTATTTTAATGTGAACAGAATAATTATATTTAGGGATATTCAAAGATGTATCCTGACACACTGGTTCCTTTACTATAGTACTACGTGGTCTCCTGTGTTCCCTGGAGACTTTGGTATTGTGGGTTCCTTCTTCCAAAAAAATATTAAAAATTATGTTTTACAAATGCATTGGTATAAAGGAAAGTATGTTGATATCACATAGTGAACCATGTTCTTTCATCTAAACGTTTTTTTTTTTCCTTCTAATTTTAAAAGAAAGTAAACATTTTTGTGGATTTCTGAAAGCATTGTGGGCCTGGGCAGGGTTCATTCTTTGTCTAATGAATGAGTCTGCCTGTTTATATGTAGAGGGTCCCTGCCCTACACTGACTACATGGAGAACTTTAAAAATTAGCTTTTTTTGGAACTTCATGCCAGCCCAATTAAATCAGTCTCTAGAGGTGGGCCGAGGCACCCTGTTTTTGGCATTTTTAAAAGTTCTAATAGGGTCATCTGGGTGGCTTAGTCGGTTAAACATCTGACTTCAGCTCGGGTCATGATCTCCTGGTTCATACGTTCGAGCCCCGCTTCCGGCTCTGTGCTGACAGCTCAGAGCCTGGAGCCTGCTTCAGATTCAGTGTCTCCCTCTCTCTCTGCCCCTCCCCTGCTCATGTTGTGTGTGTGTGTCTCTCTCTCTCTCTCAAAAATAAACATTAAAAACATTTTTTTATGTTCTAATAATATTTTCCCTGTAAGTACCTTAAGTTTCTCACTAGCAAATTCTTTTCTTTTTTTTTTTTTCTAAAAAAATTTTTTAAGAGACTGTCCTTTGAGGCTGGAGAGGGACCACTATTCTGTAGATCAATTTTCCCAGTAGAGAAACTGACTATATTTCTATCAGACAAAATCTACTTCTTTTCCTTTTTCTTTTTTTTTAAAGTAAGCTCTAGGCCCAACATGGGGCTTGAACTCATGACCCAGAGATCAAGAGTCACCTGCTCTACCAACTGAGCCAGCCAGGTACCCCAACAAAATTTCATCACAGTGGGACAATGTGTTTGAAATATTAATGAAAATAAGCCCTTTCCTTTTTGTTCTCTGTAGCTGTACCTCCCCTTTTCAAGCCCCTGTTGTTTGGCTATTGCCTTGAGGGTGAGATGTGACAGGGTGGGAGGCAGACAAGAAAGGAATTCAGAGTGGTAGTTTTCAAATGCCTTTGGACTTGGGGGTCTTTAGGCTCAGACTAAAAGTTTGGGAAATACGGGGCTTAACTGTGGGATTTGCTCTGGAGGAATAGAAAATATTATTCTAGACTAGAGGAGAGGAGACGAACTGGGGGGTGGGGGAGCAGATGTGAAGAAACCATTCAAACAAGAATGAAAAAAAATAGACGTAAGGGCCACTTCAAGGGACTTAAAGAGCACTGTGGGAGCTGCCATGCTGTCCCACAGACTATGCCAGCTCTCCCTTCCTGGGCAAGGCTTCCCTTCCTCCACAGTCAGCCCTTTGCCTGGTGACCACTCAAGAAGGGGATGGCTACTCATGCCAGATATTTCACATACTCCCCTTCTCCTGATCCTGGATGCTTCTTTCCAAACTTAGAATATTCTAGAACACTCTTAAGCCCCAAGGAGGTATAGCTCTAGATACCATTCTCTAATAAGATGGCCTGGTATATTTTCAAAGGATTACAAAGTTTTTAGAAAATATAGAAGAAGTGATGGGGCACCTGGGTGGCTCAGTGTGATAAGCATTTGCCTTTGACTCAGGCTGTGATCTCACAGTTTGTGAGTTTGAGCCCCACATTGGACTCTCTACTGTCATCCCGGAGACTGCTTTGGATCCTCTGTCCCCTCTCCCTCTGCCCCTCCTCTGCTGTCTCTCTCTCTTTCTCTCAAAAATAAATAAACATTAAATTTTTAAACAAATAATATAAAATCTTCAAAAAAATATATAGAAGTGAAATATAACTATCACAAACATAGTTCAAGTCCTGCTTCACTGCCTTAAAACTCACACATATATATATATATATATATATATATATATACCAGATAAAGATCTATCCAGTCAGCAGTAAAATTCAGACCTCTCAGAATTATAACTTCCTTAATGGATACAACAAAGGTTGAAAACATTATAGGAAGGAAAATGACTTACATTTGATACTATGTAGACAGCTAAGAAGTATAATACTAAGGGACTTTAAAAAAAAAAACAGTATAATATAACAAACTGAATTGGGCCAGAACATTCTCTGATAAGGGAGCTCTTAAGATCACACACACCATCTATCTTAATTATATACCTGTCCAAAAGATAGAACACAAGAGGAAGAATGAAGTTTTAACGAGCTTGGAGGGCTATAAAACGGTTACCTTGTTATAAACTTTGGTTGTTATGTGCCAGCAGGGACAAAGTATTTGTTTTCTATTTTAAATTTTGTTTTCATAAAGCAAGGAATTTGCAAGGACTTGCAAGGAATGACAAAATGGGAAAAGATTTTTCAAAGGGGGATACTTTACTGCTTCTGAAATGTAGCAGCTGCGAGTGTCCATATTGCTCAGTCTATATTTCTTTCTTTAGCTGTTCTGCTTGAATGAGAGGTACTTAATAAACTCGATAGTTTTCAGAACATTGTGTTTTGGTGAAAATTTTCTGGAGAATGGATGGTTATGGCTGCACAGCAGCGTGATGTACTCGATGCCATTGAAAATGGTGTATATGGGGATTTTTATGTTTATAGATTTCACCACAATTTTAATAATAATAATAATAATAGTAATAATAATAGGACCCTAAGTCCAGATTGTAGGGGGAAAAACACAAAACCATTTTGTTTGTGGTTTTGATTGTGTGTGTGTGTGTGTGTGTGTGTACTTATATATGACAAAAGGAAAAGAAAAGATGATTTACATTTATTTAAAAAGAGTTTTCTGGCTGATGAAAATGTCAAATATGAGCATCAGTGCATGTTTAGGATGTTGTAGACTAGTAAAAGTCACTAAGAAAGAGGGGAAATTTGAGTCTGGGTTTTACTTTATTTATTTTTTTAATTTTTAAAAAAATGTTTATTTTCCTTTGAGAGAGACAGAGGCAGAGGCGCTATTGGGGGAGGGGCAGAGAGAGAAGGAGACACAGAATCAGAAGCAGGCTCCAGGTTCTGAGCCAACTTCAGCTCAGGTCGTGATCTCACCAACTGTGGGTTTGAGCTCCACACTGGGTTTTGTGTTGACAGCTCAGAGCCTGGAGCTGCTTCAGATTCTGTGTGTCTCTCTCTCTCTGTGCCCCTCTCCTGTTCACACTCTGTCTCTCTCTAAAATAAATAAACATTTAAAAAATATTTTAAAAAAGAAAAGTCCTCAACGAAGTATTAGCAAATCAATATAGCATTGGATTAAAAGAATTATACATCACAGGGATGCCTGGGTGGCTCAGTCAACGAAGTGTCTGACTTCGGCTCAGGTCATGATCTCACTGTTTCCAAGTTCTAGCCCCACATCAGGCTCTGTGCTGACAGCTCAGAGCCCGAAGCCTGTTCCGAATTCTGTGTCTCCTTCTCTCTCTGCCCCTCCCCTACTCACGCTCTGTCTCTCCCTCTAAAAAATAAACATTAAAAAAAAATTATACATCACAACTAAGTGGGAATTATTTCAGGTATGCAAGCCTAATTCAACATTTAAAAATCAATCGAGGGGCGCCTGGGTGGCTCAGTCGGTTAAGCATCCGACTTCAGCTCAGGTCACGATCTCGCGGTCCGTGAGTTCGAGCCCCGCGTCGGGCTCTGGGCTGATGGCTTAGAGCCTGGAGCCTGCTTCTGATTCTGTGTCTCCCTCTCTCTCTGCTCCTCCCCTGTTCATGCTCTGTCTCTCTCTGTCTCAAAAATAAATAAACGTTAAAAAAATTAAAAAAAAAAATCAATCAAACTATCACATCAACAAGTTAAAGAAGAAAATTATATAATCAAGTCAATTGTTTAGGAAAAAGCATTTGATGAAATCCAATATCCATTCATAATTAAAAACTCTCAGCAAACTAGAAATAGAAATTTCCTGAACTTGGTAAAGAACATATACAAAAAACCTACAGCTCACATCATCATATTTAATGGTGAGAAACTGGATGCTTTCTCCCTAAGATCGAGAACAAGGCTAGGATGTCTCTTCTCACAACCCTTAGTCAACATTGTACTGGAAGTTCTAGTCAGAGCAATCAGAGAAGAAAAGGAAACAAAAGACATAGAGGGGCGCCTGGGTGACTCAGTCAGTTAAGCATCTGACTCTTGATTTCTGCTCAGGCCATCATCTCACAGTTTGTAAGACTGAGTCCCAAGTCAGGCTCTGCACTGAGTGTGGAGCCTGCTTGGAATTCTCTTTCTCCCTCTCTCCCTGCCCCTCCCCTGCATGCACTCGCTCTCTCGCTCTCTCTCTCTCTCTCTCTCCCTCTCTCTAAATACATAAACATTTTTTCTAAATCAGGAAATTAACATGGATACAACACTCCTATCTAATCTACAGACCTTACTAAATGTACACCAATTGTCTAATTATCTAATGTCCTTTTTCTTCCGCAGGATCCTTTAGGATTCCCCATTGCATTTAGTTGTGTTTCCTTGGCCTCCTCTGCTGTATGATGGATCCTCAGTCTTTCCTTATCTTTATACATTCATACTGATCTCTCAGATTCCAATCCAACACCACAGGGTTCATTCCAGCCTCCCCTCTTCTCTTATTTGTAACTTCTTTCTCTGACAGTGACAAATCTGGCTATCAGCATCTACAATATATTTACTTATTTGTTCAGCCTTAGTCTCCACATAAAGTAGTTTCAGAATTGTTAACCTAGAGAAATTTAGTAGGAGTACAGAATTGATGTACGGTTTCTTTGTCTTTAGCCGTTTAGTATCTAGTCAAAATTCTATTTTCCAAAGGTTTTTAGGTTAGTTCTTTTCTTCCCCACCCCTTTCAGTGGGGTTATATAATTCACTTATATGGGGTTCATTTGTAACAATCTGTGTTCTATTTGGGGAACACACATTCTGCTTAATTTTTTTTAAATTTACATATAGTAAAATTCACTCTATGTGCTTTGCAGTCCTATGAGATCTGACAAAGGCACAGGGTCATAGCTATCACCACAGTCATGAAATGAACAGTTGCATACCCCACCCTAAAATTCCCTCATGCTGCCCCTTTGTAATTAACCCCTCCCCACACCCCCTATTTCTGGCAACCACTGATCTGTTTTCTGTCTCTATAGTTTTGCCTTTTCAAGAATGTCATACGAGTGAACTCATGTAATAGCTTGGGGATAGCTAGCTTTGGGGATCTGGCTTCTTTCACTTAGCAAAATACATTCATTTTACTCAATGGGTCACGATCCACTGTTATAGTTATTTATTTTGTTGCTCAAATTCCCCAGACTTGGCTATTGAGAGCCCTTTCAAGTTGGCTCCTGTGATCTTTTGACATGTCCCCATCATGCTTTGAGGACTTCCTTCCTTCCTGGCACCACGAGCTGATCCTCGTTTATTTTGTATTTTCCCTTTTTCAAGGGAAATCCCAGCCCACTTTTTCAAGAAGCCCTTGTACCTGGAGAATCCACTCTAGAGGGCCAGACATCCTGTCCTCCCAGAAGAGGACCTGGGGAAAACTGACTCATCCGCTGCAGTGCCTGAGAAAGGGAAGCGGAGGATTCTTCTCATCAGAAGGCCCTGAGGTGGCAGGATAGAGGAGCTGAGTCAAGATGCGGGCTGTCTATGCAAATCAGGCCGTTGGAGGGCTCATACCTGTGTTGACATTGTGCATCTATGGCTCCTGTGATTCTTGGCAAGATTTCCAAAACAGCATTATGCATGGAAGTCTGTCAAAGGTTTTCAAACGCAATGCTAAGTCTAGGAAGTCCCCCTTCATCATGGCATGCAGTCTGGCTGCCTTTATGCCACTGTCCTTGTGCTCCCAGCCATTGGTAGTCACATTAGAATAGTTACAGGAGAGGCGCCTGGGTGGCTCAGTGGTTAAGCCTTCGACTTCATTCAGCTCAGGTCATGATCTTCCAGTCTGTGAGTTTGAGCCCCGCGTCAGGCTCTGTGCTGACAGCTCAGAGCCTGGAGCCTGCTTCAGCTCTGTGTCTCCCTCTCTCTGCCCCTCCCCTGCTCATGTTCTGTCTGTCTCTCTCTCTCAAAAATAAACATTAAAAAAAAAAAAAAAGAATATTACAGGACTTTCCCATCAAAGCACCTCAGTTGAGGAACCTCTTGATGTCTACATAAAAACTATGTTTAAGACTTACTTTAGGGGCGCCTGGGTGGCGCAGTCGGTTAAGCCTCCGACTTCAGCCAGGTCACGATCTCGCGGTCCGTGAGTTCGAGCCCCGCGTCGGGCTCTGGGCTGATGGCTCGGAGCCTGGAGCCTGTTTCCGATTCTGTGTCTCCCTCTCTCTCTGCCCCTCCCCCGTTCATGCTCTGTCTCTCTCTGTCCCAAAAATAAATAAAAAACATTGAAAAAAAAAAAAAAGACTTACTTTAAAAATATGGGATTCTCTCAAAACCCCTTGCTAAAGCAGTTTGCATCAGGAGCTGGCTGTGATAGTTCCCTGAGGTTGCTGTGGGAACTGGTGTCTGTGAATTTCAAGTGCCACCTAGTTAGCAGCTGGCTGTTAGCAACTCTTTGGAAGGAGGCATGTTTCACTCTTTGAAAGTGGAGCATTTTTTTTTTCCTTTGGGTTGTGAGCAATTAGCCAAGGGGGTTTCACTCAGGAAAGAGATACTGTGTGACTGGACTCGCTCCCAGCTGTGGCAGTCTAGAGGGGGTGGGGGGGGGGTCAGACTTGCTCATGGAGGGGACGCACCAGCTAAGGCTAATGTCTCTGCTTTGATGCAGGGAAGCCACGTGTAGCCTGCAGGGTGTACGAATGTTGCAAGGGCAGGGGGAGGTGTAGGCAGCAAGAGCCACACTGGGCACCACGGTGCCTGCTGGCATCCCCTCCCTGCCTAGGGTCTGGTACCAAAGACCAGATTGCTGACTCTTCTGCCTAAAATCTTGGGCTACAGTCCAGATACCTGTCTCCAGGTGCTCTTGAGGTCATTAACAGTCCCTTCAGATGAGTTGCATTTGTTGGCCGGCCTGATGCTGGCATGGCACGTTCCTGTGTTCTAGGTGTGACTCAGAAGCCCTTGTCCCCAAGAGCCTAAGCCCATGTGGTCAATGCCAGTTCAGCCGGGACTTGGGTTCCTGGGATCATCAGGCCTCTGTAAATCCCAGCCCTGGGGTGCTGTCTCCTGCACAATGGGTGTCACGGCCACTTGCGCAGGTAGCAGCCTCCCTGGCTGAGTGTGCGAAGAGCACCCAGTGAGATTAAAGGCTGCATCAGTGGCTGGGCCAGGGATGTGCTCCAGAGGTCTGGGCCACAGGGCAAGAGGGGACCCAGGGAGGAGGCAGGTGAGGATTATACCTCACACAGGCACCAGGGCCGACAAGTTGTGAGAACACGAGGAGTCAGTGAGAAAGTGGGGAGATGGGTCAGAGCAGCAAATGTGTGAGGAGAGCAGCTTTCCTGCACCAGGGCCTGGGTTTGTCCGTTTGGGCTCCTAGAAGAGAGACAGAGGAGGGAATTCGTGAGTGTCTTACCTGTGCGCTTCTGGAGGATTTGGGATGCAGAGCTGGCCCGAATGCCCACGGCTGAGATCCCAGGACTTTCTGAAAGTGTCGTTTGGCACTAAGATGGAATTCAGCATCAGTTAGGACAAAGCATCTTCTAGTATAACAATCAAGCACCCACGGATGTTGTGGCTCTTTAGAGTCACTATTAAGTAAACTAGATTTTATAAATAACAAAGCAAAGAACAAGAGTGATGACTGTCATCTAAGGCAGTGGTTCTCAACCCTGACTGCACGTCGGAAGAACATGGAAAAGTAGAGTCACTTTTTAAACCAAATGATTTTAACCCAATGTTTCAATGGCTCTGGGGTCTAGCCTTGGGTTTTAAACATTCTCTGAGTGTTTTTTTTTCTTTTTTTTTAAGTTTATTTTTGAGAGAGACAGAGCATGAGCATGAGCATCAGAGGGGCAGAGAAAGATGGGGACACAGAATGTGAAGCAGGCTTCAGGCTCTGAGCTGTCCGCACAGAGCCCAACATAGGGCTTGAACCCACAAATGGTGACATCATAACCTGAGCCAAAGTCAGATGCTCAACCAACTGAGCCACCCAGGCGCCCCTCTCTGAGTTATTCTAACGGGTGGCTAGAGTAGAGAACTCCTGCTCTAAGATAAAACATCTGTAATCTAAAAATAAAGAAATAAAGAAACAAACGTAAACCATGTGAGTATGACAAGTATTACCATCACATGGAGGTCACATGCCACAATTTGGTTCAGTCCTTCACTACTAGAGGAAAATTTCCTCTAAGTTGAATCTGTACTTAGATATAGGATGACTCTCTGAAAACAAAGGTGAGAGGATCAGGAAAATAGATGGTGCCATGAATATCTTCCAATACTTGTGACACTGTTCTTACAGTAGGTAATAACACAGTGTTTTATTTTCTTCCCACTGATTCAGTAGTTGCCCCTAACACCGAATGGAGAAGCTGGACCCAGAGGACACACCCTGCTCGGAGGAAATGCGAGATACAGATTAAAAGTTCTACTAGAAACATCACCATGGGCCAGGGGGAATATCCTGCTCTGATCCTGAGCAAAATTGTGAAGCAGGAGTGCCTGCCACATACCTCATGGCTGAGAACGGGCATGGTGCCCTCCCAAGGTGAGGAGGATGCGGTGGGTCTAGGCAACAATGTCTACCATGACTTCCCAATTGAGCCTGTGGGCAGGGGACTCATGAAAAACAAGGGAGCCCCAGAAAGGGTGGTGAAACAGAGTTGATGAAGGCCTCAGGTGCTGACTAGCTAATGACCTTGGCATTTGAGATTAATGGTATTAGTCTTTACAAGTGTGACCAGTTGTAAGGGGGAGACTCACCCAGTGGTGGCTGTTGGGAGAGAAAAGGAAGTCAAGGGACATGTTCATGAATCAACTTAAAAGTTACCCAAACATTAGAGGCATCAAGCCTGACATCCTTACTTAAGAGGCATGGAAATTGAGCCACTGGAAGGTGAGGGGACTCATCCATGCTCACACAGCCAGCTGGGGCCTGGAAGGACCAGATGCCCACTCCTTCATCTCAGTCAGTCCTGTCGATTCTCAAAGTACTTCTTGAGTCCTGGGCATATGATATCACATAGATGATGGGGGTACAGCAGAAACCCTGTCACCAAGGAGACCACGGTCAACTCACACATCTGTGTTGGTTTCCTATTGTACTGTAACAAATTACCACAAACTTGGTGGCTTAAAACAACACAAACTCGTCATTTTATAGTTCTGTGGTTCACAAATTCCATGTGGGTCTCACTGGCCTAAGATCAAAGATTTGGCAGGGCTGTGGTCCTTTCTGGAAGATCCAGGGAATAACCCATTTCCTTGCTTTTTTCAGCTTCTAGAGGCGACCCACATTCCTGGCTCATGGCCCTCTTTCCCCATCTCACAAAGCCAGTGACGTCAGGCAGAGATCTTCTCACACTGCCCTCCTCTGCCCTCCTCTTCTGTCCCCCTCTTCCACTTTTAGGACCCTAGTAATTACACCAAGCCCAACTTGATAATCCAAGATAATTTCCCTATCTTAAGGTCAGTTGATTCAGAACCTTAAATCCCCTTTGCCATGTAACAACACATTCACAGGTTCCAGGGATCAGGGCATGGACATCTTTGGGAGACCATTTATTCTGCCTGACCCACTTCCCATGAGACTGTGTGACAACCTGGTTGGCAAGAGAAGGGCTAGGACTCAGAAAGTTCAGGAGGGTTGAATGAGGTGTCGGAAGAAAACTGCACTTGGTGCTTGTCACAGGCTAGAACTTTCATGCATAAACAAGGGGCCTCGGAAGGGAGGCCTGAGCATAAAGGATCTGTGTATGCCTCCCTCACCTAATCAAGCACAGGGTGTTTCCCAGAAAGTGGAAATGTTATGTGGGGTCGGGGAGGCCAAATTCTCTCTCAGGGCCAGAGGCGTTGTGTCTGGAATGAACCAGAAGTTTAAAAGCTAACCTGTTACGAAGTTGGCCAAGAGCAGAGAAGGACAAAGCTCCTGACCCCGCCCCCACTGCAAACTGCCTTGCATAATTCTGAGCAAGCGATGAGAAGGTTTAGCCACTGGAGAGAATGTCCCCATTGCAGGTGGACAGTCATAGAAACTTCACCTGAAAGGATATATTTAAAATGAAAATAATCTTCCAGCTGGTCTCCCTGTCTTCAGCTGCCCCCAACCCCCGACCTCCCTGCTGCCCCAGAGATCCTTCCAAAGGGCACACTTGAGCACATGAGTCCAGCTTACACCCTCCGCCCTCCAAAAGCTTTCCGTATCCTTCACAATAGAGGCCTACGCTGTATTGAATTGGAGGGCGGTCAAGTCCCCTCACCGCATGGGACCTGCACTTCCCTGCAAGCAGCTCGTCTTCCTAAAAACACAACCATCTTTTCAACTTCAAGGCCTCTGGAACAAACTGCCTTCCTTCTCTTTCTGGAAAACTCTAATTCACCTCTCAAGACCAAATATCACTTCCTCAGGGATTCCTGCAGGAGCTGAGTGGCTGCCTCTCACTTGCTCTCACTGTTCACGGTGCCATTTTCCTGCTGGGCTGAACACTTGAAGGTCAAGGGGTTGTCATTTTCCTATATTTCCCCAGGGCCTACTGAGCAAGGGACCTGGCCCAGCTGGTGCTCCCGAAATGTTTGTAACACGAAGAAGGATTATAGAAGGTTGGCATGCTCTGCTTTCCCAGTTCCCCAGGAATTAGAAATCTGGAAGTAGAGCCTGAATGAGTTTCACTAATGTGTGAAATTGGACTAAGTCTGCAGTTAAAAGAAAAATCACGTTGGCATTTCTGATAGATTGATGGAATTCATGAGCACAATTAACGGCCCCCTGCATCCACCCCTTGACTTCACAATTTTGTAACTCCTCCCATTAAGAGGTGGGGTATGTTTTTTCTCCTCTTGAATCAGATCTAGCCTTATGACTCTTTGGCCAACAGAATGTAACAGAAGTGGTTATGTGCCATTTAAAAAAATTGTTTTAAATATGGTTTTTAATGTCTATTTGAGAGAGAGAGAGAAAGAGAGAGCGCGTATTTGAGTGGGGGAGGGACAGAGAGAGGGAGACACAGAATCCCAAGCAGGCTCCAGGCTCTGAGCTGTCAGCACAGAGCACGATGCAGGGCTTGAACCCATGAACCATGAGGTCATGACTTGAGCAGAAATTGGACGCTCAACTGACTGAGCCACCCAGGTGCCCTTGAATGTTGTGTGCCATTTAGAGTCCAGGCCTCAGGAGGCCCTGAATGTTTTCTTAGGACCCCTACCTCAATTATGAAAACAAGTCTGGACCAATCTGCTAGAGGAAAAGAGAACAACGGGCTAGTCTGTGGAGTAGAGGCAACTCATCCTACCCAAATCCACTAGCCTCAGCTCCGGAAACAGCTGGCCACAGAGTACGCCCAGCTGAGTTCAACCAAACCTGGCCCAAATCACCAGAACCACCCATCCAACCTGTAGACATATGAGCAATAATAAATGTTCATTGTTTTAAGCTGTTAAAATTGGGGACGTTTTGTTACACAGCATTACTGTGGCAATAGATAACTGGTACAGGACAGCTCATGACTGAGAAACAAATGAGAAATGAGTGTGTGGCTGTGGTGGAATGGATAGAAGAGGGTCAAGGAAACCCATCTTCTTTATTGTTTTAATTATTAAAGTTTCATTCTAAGGAAAATGAGTTCCTTTCCTCCTTTGATCTATCCGCACTAAGATGGCTTTTCATTTGCTTCTTCCTTGTGTTCACTTGGGGACTAGAACCAGGAATGGGCTCCAACACAGTATTTTCCTGAGTGGAAATAATTAGTTCAATGTTTCCTGAAATAAGGAAGCCATCAGAGGCCTATTTTTTTTAACCTGCCTAATGGATCTGGTATTAGCATTCTGCATGCTGGTTTCAGGAAGAAGTGACAGGCCTGGTGGAAAAGATCACTTGAGGAAAGCTGTGTTTGGAACATCAAAAATAAAAGCAAAGTTAAGCAAAACTGCCTCTGCAGTTTTGATGAAAGTGGAAGTGAGAATTCAGTCAGGGAGCCAGGGGCCTGGAGACTGAAGGGACATGGGGCAGGGATGGTCAACTGGAGGCATCATGGAGACCTGGAGGTGTGATGCCAGTTCAGCACATCACATTCTGAGCACATTCATTTCTGTCTCGGATGGGCAGGTTCACCTTGCTCCTCACACCCCCTCCTTATTGGGACTCATTTGAGGCTAATTTGGGAATTGCCTCAATGCACACTTCAGAAATTTCCATAACAAAAATGAGGAAGAACGACCCAGGGGTTGCTCCTGCCCCTGAAATGTATCTACCACTCCAAACCCACCTGGAATCTCACCACTTCTGTCTCCTATCCAGAAGGGCTCCCCGACCCCTTAATCCCTCTAACACACCAGAGGGCTGCAGGCACACATCTGGCCTCAAGTATAACTTGAGTGTGATCCAACTTGCCAAACCTTTAACATTGGCTTAGCTACTTCAGGTGCAAATGCTCAACATTTAAACTGAATAAATAAACTTTGGAGGGGGAACTTGGGAACCCCATACTTCGTCTAACATTGTCCGTTGTCCGTGGGAGATGTGTTCCCCATTCTTAAACAGCCAGCCTACAAATGATCTTTTCTTGGGGCACAAGCCATTTCCCAGGTGGATCATCTCCGAGCAGAGGAGAAGCACACCTCGCTGTGGGGCCCTTTGATTCTGGTTAAGCTCCACATTCAAGATGGTCTGCACGATTGATCTGTTCTCTGGTTCAGGTCACTCCTTTCATCACAATTTTCCCCAACTGTTGATTCAGAAATCACCTCTCCCTTTCCTACACTGCAGTGAGCTCGCAGCTACCTTTTCCTCATCCTCCTCATACACCTCGGCTCTTTGTTTTCTGAAGCGCTCTGGTGACCATAGGGCCATGGGTTAGAATCCTTGCTCCACAACAGCGGAGGCCACACCTGATCGCCTGCTCTTACCTTAGTCCACAGAAGCCAGCTTTCTTCCTGTGGAAATAGCGGTGAGGCCAGGCCTAGATGGCCACAGCCACTGAGAGCACTACCTCCTGGGACGAGTCATAGGACAAGGGGGAGGGAGGCAGTATGGGAGAGTGGAAATGCGTCAGCCTCAGTGCAGACAGCAGATCAGCCAAAGCAAGACTGTCAGGTCCAGTCCACAGCTGAGAGATGTGCCTGACAGCCCACCTCAGCAATTGGTTTGCCTGTGATTTTTCTCTTTCATTTCCCCCTTTCTTATTTCCTTTGAAATAACAAACAGGGAAATATGGAAATTTTCAAACCCACAGAAGTAGGAATACATAATGACCCCACCCCCACCCCCATGCCTGTCACGCAGTTTCCACAATTGTCTATTTCTGGCCAATCTCATTTTATCCACACTGCCACTCATTTCCCTCTCTCCTGATTATTTGGAAATAAATCCCAAGCATCACATCTTTTTTGTTTTATTTTTTTGGTAAATATTTCGGTAATTCTAAAAGATAAGGACTCTTTAAAAAACACACACACACAAACACAACCAAAAAAATTGCTATTATTAAACCTGAAAAGATCCAATAAAATCCCCATCAAAATTCCAGTGGATGGGGGCGCCTGGGTGGCTCAGTCGGTTAAGCGTCCGACTTTCAGCTCAGGTCACGATCTCGCAGTCTGTGGGTTCGAGCCCCGCGTCGGGCTCTGGGCTGATGGCTCGGAGCCTGGAGCCTGCTTCCGATTCTGTGTCTCCCTCTCTCTCTGCCCCTCCCCCGTTCATGCTCTGTCTCTCTCTCTGTCTCAAAAATAAATAAACATTAAAAAAAAAAAAATTCCAGTGGATGGAATTTTGTATGGGACCACAAAAGATCCCAAACAACCAAAGCAATCCTGAGAAAGAACAAAGCTGGAGGCATTGCACTTCCTGATTTCAAAGTATATTATAAAGCTATAGTAAAGAAACAGAACAGTATGGTACCGGCACAAAAACAGACAAATAGATCAATGGAACAGAATTACAAGCCCAGAAATAAGGGAGCCAAGAATACCCAATGGGGAAAGGATAGTCTCCTCAATAAATAGTGTTAGAAACTGGATAACCACATGCGAAAAAATGAAATTGAATGCCTATCTTACACCACTCACAAAAATTAACTCAAAATGGATTAAAGCCTTAAACATAAGATCTGAAACCATAACACTCCTAGAAGAAAACTTAGGGAAAAAGCACCTTGACATTGGTCTTGGCATGACTTTTTGGATATCACAAGCAATAAAGGCAAAACCCAGTAAGTGGAACTACATCAAACTAAAAAGTTTCTGCTAAGCATACACCCAAGAAAAATGGAAACACGTTTAACACAAAAAAACTTGTGCATGAGTATGCACAGCACTGTTATTCATAGAAGCCAAAGGATGGAAACAACCCAAATGTCCAACAACTGATGACTAGACAAACAAAATGTGGTCTGTTTATACGGTGGTTTATTACTTGAGAAGAAAAAGAAATGAAGGACTGATACAAGTTACACCATGAATGAACCTTGAAAACCCAACCTAACAGACCTCCAATGAGACTGTTTATATGAAAGGTGCAGAAGAGGAAAATCCATAGAGACAGAAGTTAGTGGTTGCCTGGGCCTGGAGGCAATGGGAGAGAATGGGGAGTGACTGCTAAGGGGAACAGGGTTTCTTTTCAGGGTGATGAAAATGTTCTGGAATTAGATAAGGATGATGGTTGCATACACTTATGAACATACTAAATAGAAGCCCCACTGAATTGTAGACTTTAAAATAGTGAATTATAGGGGCACTTGGGTGACTCAATCAGTTAAACATCTGACTCTTGATTTGGGCTCAGATCATGAGCTCGTAGTTCCTGAGATCAAGCCCTACATCAAGCTCTGCGCTGACAGTGCAGAGCCTGCTTGGGACTCTCTTTCTCTCTCTGCCCCACCCCTGCTCATGCTGTTGTGCTCCCCCTCTCTATCTCTCAAAATAAATAAATAAACTGGGGTGTCTGGGTACCCCAGTCAATTAAGCATCTGACTTCAGCTCAGGTCATGATCTCAAAGTTAGTGAATTCAAGCCCCGCTTCTGGCTCTGTGCTGACAGCTCGGAGCCTGGAGCCTGCTTTGGGTTCTGTGTCTCCCTCTCTCTCTCTCTCTCTGCCCCTCCCCTGCTCCTGCTCTGTCTCTCTCTCTCTCTTTCTCCAAAATAAATAAACATAAACAAACAAACTTTAAAAAATAGTGGATTTTATAGTATGGGAATTATATCTCAATTAAAAGAAATACAGGCAGTCCTGATGAATTAAGGATCTAGGCACAACAGCAACAATGGCTAATAAGGCAAAATGAAAGACAACCAGACACAATGAGCTTCCTGTTGGGAGGACACTCAGCCACCTACGAGGGATCTTTGCCAAAAAAGTGAACAGGAATCTGTTCAAGCCTGTAGCTCCAGCACAAACTTACAGGAAACACACAGGCAGAGAAATATGTTAAGTGACACCACGCGATGTAATTCAGATTGAGGGAAACTGTATTGGACAAACATTGACATTGGTTGTGTGAATAAACAAATTCTGAAGGAAAAAAAAAAACGGGAATTGCTGGTTCATGTAACAACTCTAGGTTTCATCTTTTGAGGAACTGCCAGAGTGTTTTCCACGGAGGCTGCACCATCTTAAATTCCCACCAAAGTATGAGGGCTCCAATTCTCCACATCCTTGCCTGACCCTTATTATTGTCATCTCTGTAATCATAGCCCTCTTAGTAGTGGGTGTGAAATGCCCACCAGTCCCTGCCCAGGCTTGGGCTGTGCTCACTCAACAGTCAAGCTCAAACGTGCTCTGTTTTCAAGGCAGGCAGGCTGGTAGTTCTGGATCCTTCCCCACAACACTCCTGCCATGATCCTGCAGCGTGTGGTGCCTGGAATAAAAGCTGAATGAGACATCCAGATGCTCAAAGTCCAGCCAAGGAGATGTGAACTAGCTCTTTTGTTGGCAGGAACAGATTCCACCCCCACCCCCTCTCCTGCAATGGGCTTCAGTGGAGGGAAGATTTGCTGCAAGACCTCCCAGCAGGTCTCACAAATGAGGACCCAAACAAGAACCAGGATGCTCTCAGGAGCAGGGCCAATCTCTCTCCCTCTCTCTCTGCCACTGTCCACCCCCCTGACTCTCCTGCATCTGTTAACTACTTTCATCAGGTCACACACGGCCTCTGCATCCTGACCACCTCACAATGTTGACTGACAAGTGGCTGTTGACGACACACGGCCTTTCTGCCCCAGCACCAGCCACAGTCCCCCCGTGGCCCTGTCTCCTTTCTTCCTGCCACCCCTTCTGGCAGCCACGTGCTTCTGCAGCAGGCCACAGAAGGCCTGTGAAGGGTCCCCTGGTCAGGCCAGCTGTGGCCAGGGAGAGGAGCAGGGGCCCGTGGAAGGAGAGAGCCTTCCAGCGCTGACAGTCAGGGAGCACACAGCCACCTCCGAGGGGTGGGAACTGCACCGGGCCTTCAACCCCAGGGAATCAGAAAGACAGAGAAAAGAAGCCTTCTAGTCCAGGCATAGAGATGTTCTCAGGGCCCGCTGGGTGAGTGGCTTTGGACTGAGAGAAAAGTGGAGAAAAACAGAGAGGTGGACCTTGCTGCATTGTTCTGGGTCATGACTGTTAAGCTGAAGAACATGGATCCTATCGTACAGATCAGTGGTTTTCTAAGTTATTTTTAGCCACAGAAACCTTTTGTTTCCATATCAAATAATACCAAGAGGCTTCAAGCATGACTCAGAGGGAAGCAGGGCCTCTCTGACCAAAGCAGAGGTGCCAATGAAGTGGCTTGCCCAGGACTGGTGCCCCCTCCACCTCTCCAAGGCCCCTCTCTGATTCCCTGAACTCTGAGGCTCAAGGGCAACCTCTGATGGGGGCCTGGGAGCTTCAGAAGGCTTTTGAGAAGAATGGCAGGGTCGTTTGAAAAGGGAGTGCATCAAGCAGAGGCCCCACTGTCCTGAGAAATGCCTAATCCGAGCAGTTTGCTGAGAACTTCCTGGATTGGGGCAGGGAGGTTTAAGGCCCAACACAAGTGAGAGTTAATTAAATCACACTAAATTGCAGTAAAATACCATCATTTCCATTTGTTTTATTAAAAATAGTGACCATTTCAAAGCCACGGCTAGTCCTCAACCAACGCGTCACTTTTTATTGCTATTTAATAAAAAAAAAAAAAAAAAAATGCTGAGATAAGCCAAAGCTGGTAAATACAAAATCCATTGGGGGGTTGGAGAGTTTTTCTTTTTGTTCTTTGGATTTCAAATTAATAAGGTTTTATTGTAGAAAAAGTTCAGATACGTGTATAGAGCGATGCCAGCAGAATGCTGACAGCCAAGTAATATAGCTCTAAAATAATTTTTCTCCTTGGCCTGGCAACCTAGAGCTATAGTTTCTAGAGCTTTCCCCCCAGAAAATTGCCGTGGTGTGTTAGGAGAATCTAGCCCATCCATACAAAACCAACTTTTGAAAAAGCACTTTTCAGTCCACCGACTATTTAGTTTTAAAACAGTAGTTAGCTACGGTCTCCAAAACAGAGCATGGCCCAGTATGCCACCTCATCGGGCCCCTGGTCCAGTCCTGGGTGGGAGACCCCAACGGGGACCAAGCACCCCTGCATGGTCCGTCCTCTCTGACCAGCTTTGGCATTTGTGCCTGCTCACGGGGGTCCCCCACCCAGCCCCTGCTCAGTGGCCTTGCCAAAATTGCCACACTGGCCTTGGGGCCCTAGAAGTCACTTTGCCATCTGGCTGACCCTACCCAAGTCCCCAGGACTACCTGCTCCAGCTCCTGATGCCTGACTCGGATCTCAGCTGTGACACAGGGACTAAGTGTATCTGCTCATTTATCTTCCCAAACTAGAGTCCGTGCCTGGGCACAGCTTTGGTTAGCACAGGCCATCGGTCTTTAGAAGACAGGGGACTCTTTGAAAGATTCCTGTCACTTTCAGGCCATATACAGTTGCAAAGAAACAAATGAACACGTTTGAAATCTAAAAATTTATTACTCTCTTTCACTGCAAATAGCTCCTTTAAGAAGACAGGTACAAATTATTCTGGAAAAAGGGATTTATTATTGCAAGAAGCTATCTTGGCTTCTTCTATCCTTATGGCCTCTTCCCCATTAGTCTGTATAGCTCAGTGTATTCGTTCACTAGAGCTGTACATAACAAAGGACCACAGGCTTAAGCACAGAAATTTATTTTCTCACAGTTCTGGAGGCTATAGGTTTGTGATCAAGGTGTTGGTGGGTTGCTTTCTTCTGAGGCCCCTCTCTGGAGATGGCTATCTTCTCTGCACGTCTTCACCTGGCCTTCCCTTTACGCATGTATCTGTGTCCAGCTTCCCTCCTCTTATAAAGACACCAGTCATATTAGATTAGGATCTACCCTAGTGACTTCAATTTAATTACCTCTTTAAGGAATCTATTTTTTTTAAATGTTTTATTTATTTTTGAGAGAGAGAGAGAGAACAAGTTGGGGAGAGGGACAGAGTGAGGAAGACAGAGAATCCAAAGCAGGCTCCAGGCTCCAAGCTGTCAGCACAGAGCTGGATGTGGGCCTCGAACTCACAAACCGCAAGATTATGACCTGAGCTGAAGTTGGACGCTTAACCGACTGAGCCACCCAGGCGCTCCAAGAACCTATTTTCGGAATATACACATTCTGAAGTACTGGGGGTTAGGACTTCAACATATCGATTTGGGGGGGGGCACAATTCAGCCCATAACACTTGGGAACTGGCATTATCTCTACACAGACTAGAGTTTAGATGTAATAGGTTGAAGGATGTTCAAGTTGTTGGTGATATGCAAAACACCTAAAAATATTCAAAGTCCCTTATTATTAAAATTATAGAGGTTATAAAATTATAACCTTTTATAAAATAAAATTATAGAGTATAGAGGTTATGCCACATTTATGAATCTTATTTGTTGATAACCTGCTTTTATATCTGTTTACAGAACTTACGGAATTTTATACTTCTACGTGAGAAGCTGTACAGAAGGAAAATCTGTCCGAGTTACACAGCAATGATACTTGACTACTAAATCTTTTATGAACATCCTGTATAACTGTGTTTAAATAAATCATAGACATTTTTATACGACATTTAAAAAACTCATTGTTCATTTTTTTTACAGATTCTGTGCAGTAGTTATAAAAATAAGTGGATACCTGTCATCTCAAGATAATAGGTTAGTATTTAAAAAGGTATCTCTTAAGTTGTAATTCACAAAGTTTGCCACAGTACTTTACATAATTTTTCCCAACGCAGCTTAGAATCTGTCTCTAGCACACCACATTCCTTCCAGCAAATTCTCCACTACTGGCTATTTATTGTGTGAAGGCTGGGATAAGGCTTCAGAGAAACTGAAAGGTAAAAGCACTGATGAAGAGCTTCGGACCCTCCTTCACTGAGGTGGTTCCCTCCAGACAGGTCAGAGCTCAGCAGCCAGCACTCTGAGGTACAGCCCAAGGTCCTGCCTTGCCCCTCAGGAGGAAGTCACTCTCCATCTTGCCTCCGGATCTCCTTCTCTGGGGAAACAAGCTGTCCACACTGCCATACAGTTCATGTCTGTGTCCCCAAAAGCACCCTTCCCCAGCTCCTTTCCTGACCCCTTGCCCTCTTTCTGATTGTCTCTGGGTTATGGGAAGCAGGTGTTTTGGAGGCTGTTAAGACTGGTAATTCTACTTGCTACTTCACCTGCTCTTTGAAGGTAGTCCTGGGCATGTCACACCTGGAGTTGTGTGTTCCCAGTGTGGGCATCAACAACTCAGGAATCTGGCTGCCCATTATTTCCCTCCATCAGGAAAGATGCATCTCTTCACATTTTAATGCTGGGGTTTCCGTTTTGACTCCCTACTTCTCCTGGGTGAACATTCCCCACATTTGCAGAGCATGTGACCGACACCCTTGAGACTATGGTGGAGCTAGTCCAGTGACTTCCCTGGGCTCTTGGTTCCTGCCCCACCATGCCATTCCTAGGAGCTTCCAAATCCAAGAACTAAGTTAGCAGTGGGAAGGACTCTGTCTATGAACAGTATGAGAAGTGTTTATTCCCCACTTCTCTCCCCTTCCCTCTCTCCGACTCCAAGGCTCCCCAAGTTCCCAACCCCACACAGAGGCAAAGGGTGGATTGTGCAAAGCTGCCTGCTTGGCCCCCAAATGCCTGGTCAAACTCCACCACTGCTCTTACATGACCTCTGACCTCTTCACTTTCAATTCACAGGGAACACCTGTCCCTTCTAACCCTCATTACAGAGTTCATCCTGCTCCCTGAACCTCCAGAGAAGGAAGCACAATGTTTTCAGAGACAGACCAGATTCTATTAAAAGATCTAAGAAGCTCAAAATATTTTTAAATAGCTGCTGGGTACAAAGGATATCTTTGCTAAATAGATGAATTAGTAAATGGACATGAGCTGACTTTCTTATTCAGACAGCAGCTCTTGTCATCGGGGGAACATGAGCTATGAACAGACTAGGCGACAGCCTTGCTGGACTTACCAGATCTTTGGCGACTTTTGGAAAGCAGGCCACTCCCCTGGGAAGTATTTTCCATCCTGTTCGGCCGTTGAGTCAATTGGGTGTGCAGGTGTTGTGCAATGGTGCCACCTGCTGGTCATTTATAGAATAACCACTGTAGTAGCTCCTATCCCATCCCTAAAATTCCTGAGACTGAAATTTCTGTTTTCCTGTTGTCTTCTGTCTGCCCATGTGTCACCACAAGTGAAAGAAGAGAATATGGGCATTCGCCTCTCTTGCTTTTGTCTGTCTCAAAAAATGGAATTTCTCAGTTATATTCACTGATAAATGATGGAAAGAACACAAGCATTAAAAATTGGAGATTCAGGTTCAAATCCTAGTTTGGCAACCTACTAGTTATAGGATGTGGGAAAGTTACTCAGCACCCTTAGCACCCATTTCCTTGTCTGGAGAATGGAAATAAGTGTAGGATTCTTGTGAGGATGACATGAGATAATACACGCACAATTGTGAGCACAGTGCCTGGTCCAGGACAGTTGTTTAATTCAAGCATGCACATTATAGAAAGCCGTGGTGATGCATTCTCTGAAGGAGGGCTTAGCCAGTTCTACCTTCACTGGTGGAATGTAATAGTCATTTGGTCACGTTCCACCTGTTCACCAGCAGTGGCCAAGGTTATGATAAAGGCCATGTCTCAACAGGTGGGTAACAGCTCTGTGGCCACAGGGCCAAGAAAGTGCCCACCACCATGCCTGACGCTGGTCAGACTGAGTGGGTAAACACTGGGGCCAACGTCTTGGTAAATTTCAAGCCAGGGTTGTTGGGAAAAGTCATCAAAAAGTCGTGACCACCAATTGACCCGTGACCTGGACCTGGGCATTCAGAGGCTCTTCACCATCTCCCCTGTCCTTGAAACGTGGGCTCTGCTTGCTTTCCCTGCTCCCAGAGGCTACTCCAAGGACATTGCCTTGAGATGGTGACATGGTGTTGAAAACACCTGCACAGTATTTGTGACTGAGCCCAATTAGGGCCTTTTTATAGTCTCCTTAAGAGTTGGAGGGCGGGTGTGGGGATCCGTTCATCTTGTTGCCATCCAGACGAGTCTCAAATATAAGTTCCCTTTGCTATTCTTTTTTTTTTTTAATTTTTAATGTTTATTTATTTTTGAGAGACAGAGAGAGACAGAGCATGAGTAGGGGAGGAACAGAGAGAGACACACACATACACACAGAATCTGAATCAGACTCCAGGCTCTGAGCTATCAGTACAGAACCTGACACGGGGCTTGAACCCATGAGCTGTGAGATCATGACCTGAGCCAAAGTCGGATGCTTAACTGACTGAGATACTCAGGCACCCCAGTTCCCTTTGGTATTCTTAAAGTTGCCAACCTACCAATCTGGAATGGCCTGCTTCTTTTTTTTAAGTTTATTTATTTATTTTGAGAAAGAGAGAGAGAGAGGGTGTGCACACACATGCACGTGCAAGTGGTGGAGGGGCAGAGAGAGGGAGAGAGAGAATCCCAGGCAGGCTCCGTACTGTCAGTGCAGAACCTGATGTGGGACTTGAACTCACAAACCATGAGATCATGACCTGGGCCGAAGTTGGACACTTCACCAACTGAGCCACCCAGGGTGGCTAGCCTGCTTCTTTCTTAGGTTCCTCCTTGACCTTCACAGAGTGGGGGGAGGGAAGCCCAGAGGGTTGGGGAAGGAGGTGGTTTCAGATTACACCAGAAAAGCTCCCTAGAGGGTTGTGAACCTAGAAGGGCCAAGTGGTACCCCAAGCATCCCTCTAAGTCTTGGCTTCTTCATCTGTAAAATGAAGCTAATGTGGCGAGTTGAGCTATTTAGTGAAATTTTAAAAATTGGTCTTTGGGGTTTTGTTTGTTTTGTTTTGTCGGGGTGGGGGAGGGGTGAGGAAGTGGGGGATAGAAGGTGTCATTTGGCTAATAATGCTTTTGCTCTGGATTCCCAAAAGAAGAACAAAGCAACTTCCTGCCTCCCCATTCATTCCTACTCAGAGTTTCTGAAGGGCTGAGCTCTCCCACCCACACCCACCTATCTCAGCTCCACAAGTAAAGAGCTGTTAGGTTTTACCCACGGGGAGGGAGGAGAGGGGGTAGCTGAGTGGTCTTTGAGGGGAAGGTGGGAGGATACTGGCATCCTGAATTGAAGAGAGGGGTTAATAGTGCCAGGAGAGATGGGAGGCAGGGGTGGTGGTCTCAGAAAATGGGGAGGAGTCAGGGCTGGGATCGTGCAAAGATAGCTCATGGACACAGGGCATGGATGCCTGGGGTCTCAGCCTGGACTCAGTGGTGCCACTGCCTCCAAGGACCAAGATGAAGAAGAGCCAATCTCTCAGCAGTGCCCATGGTGTCTTGAGGCCCAGACACCACTTCTCAGGTCCCTAGGACCCCAGGGAGCAGAAAAGGTCCCCAAACACAACAGATGGGATTTCCTTCCAAGCCTGGTAGAGGGAGCCTGGAAACTAATGGAAGCTCAAGACTTCTGGCCTGAGTGTCACAGAACAAATCCACAGCCAGCATCTGACACACTAGCCTCAGGGAGATTTTGGGAGGACTCCATGGCCCTGCCACACTGCTCAGTGACCGCTGGCCTCTTTCCTGACCATCGCTGGCTCATATTTATAGGCTCTGGGTATAGAGGCCTCACACAAGCAGAAAAGAGCTCAGAAAAGGAATTTTACGACCCACTTCCTGAGGCACTGCCTGCAGATTGTGCTTTGTCACACCAAGAAATTCTGGCTCCGGAGCCCACATTTTTAGTGGGAACGTGGTTAGTCATGTGCATCCTCTGGGCTTGCTGTGGACCAGGTCACAGGGAAAGCGGGGCTGCCTTTGGTGGCTGAGCTCATGCCTGTCACTCCCCCGGGAAGCTGCTTCCATCCACCTCCAGTTAGACAAGTGCAGCGACACCTGCCCCTACCAGGCTCAGGGAATTGCGGGGATGGCCTGTCCGGCCACAGTTTCTCTCCACGCAGGAGGGGACTTTGGTTAGTTCTTGGTGGCTCAGGTCTGCCCGCCTGCTCTTTCATTCTGAGTCCCCAACCCCCTCCGTCCCCAGTCTGGAGCTCTCTGAGCCCCACCACTATAATAACAAACCCAGCACAGAGAGGGGCGATAGTCTCCCATGGCCCCCTATTGTCTCACCCAAATGTCCCAGTGAGCCCCAAAATGTTTCAGAAGAAAAATAGATTCCATCTCGGAAACACTAAAAAGCCACCAAAGGACACAAAATCACCTTCATGATTTGGGAAACATAAACAGCCATGTTCACACTCAGGAACTGAGAACAAAGAAACTCTCTGAGAATCACATTATGGAGAGGACCCCCCTCCCCCCAGTCATCTTGGTCTGACTGGGCCTCTGTCTGTGGGCTCCCACCCCAGGTAAGTCGCCCCTCCTGAGGGTGCTGCTGAACCCACAGGACCTCGTGTCCTCTCTTCTTTCTCTGGAGTCACCGTAAGCCCAAAGCCAGCCCTGCAGACCCAGTGGTCTCAGTCACTTAGGACCATGCTGGCCCATAGGGCCGGGCACACACAAGGAAGGCGTGGACCCGTGCACCTGTCCCTCCTCTGAGAGGCCTTCCCTTTGCCAAGGAACACTTGACCTCCACCCCAGGAAGAGCACTGCTGGGACTGCAAGGTGGAGAGGGCAGGGCCAGGTGACCTGGTTTCCTATATGGGACCTTGTTCTTCCTCCCTCTGATCCAATGGTGGGGGGGCAGGATGGGCAAACCCCTTTCTCACAGTGTCCTGCCTTGTTGGCTTCCCAAGCATCTTCCCATGACCTTATGACTCACAGACCCTGTGTGTGAAAGAGACCCTAAAGGAGATCTCCCTTTTGGCAAATGAAGAAACTGAAGAACAGAGAGGTTATGGAATTTGCCCCAAATCACACAGTAGACAGTTCCTCTGTCCCCAGGCGGTGTGCTTCTGCTACAGGCTTTGGAGCAATGGTTCTCAGCTCCTGAAGCCTATTAACATCACTTAGGGAGATTTAACTTCCCCTCCAGGCCCTATCAATTAAATCAGATCCTCTGGGGGTTGCAACTGGAGGGTTGGTAGTTGCAAAAGTTCCCCCAGTGATACCCTAAACAGCCGGATTGGAGAATGTCTCTAGATTCAGGCATAGAGGTTCCACTCTGCCTCCAGATCATGGGGCTGTGTGGTTATAGTAAAGTCACTTAACCTTTCTGAGTGTCATTTGCAAATTGCTATGTAATGATGCCCATCTTCCTGATAAAGAGCAAACAGAAGGATCTGCACCCTGGACCCCTTCCAGAGATCAGAGAGTAGGCATTCTGAGATATGGTCGATTATGGAAAGACTTTTATAAGCGTGGCGTTCTGTGGTTATCAGGTTCAAAAGACTGGTTTTGTTTCTATAAGTAATTATTTAAAAAATAGTGATGGCCTTTCTGTAACAGAATCGTATTTGGAATAAAGCCCCTGTACAGGGTCCACTTTCAAGTGGTTCAGCCACAGTGTCGAGCACACAGTAGGCCCCCGATAAATGTTGGCTGAGAAGAGTCCGGATGGGAGCCAGTTGTCTCTGAAGGCACCCGGCTGTGTTGGAAAGCCCGTGCACACCTGACAGCCAGCCTCCCATGGTTGAGTCTAGTGGGCGTGTTTGTCCCAAGGAACTTCAGATGCTCTCTGAGCCGGCCTCAGCCTGAGGGACTCTCAAAATGACAGAAAGCCAATGTAGTGCTGGCTTTGTGGTTCAGAGAAGGGCAGAAGGATCATTTTCCTGAGGGAAAAAAATTTCATTAAACAGGCCTTTCCCTCTTGGCAAAAACCAAGTAATTTCCTCCAGCAGTCTTGGCCAAGGTTTTTTGGCAGATAACCACTGGACAAGGAGACCTGAGGGGCTTGAGCGATCATGTGGCAAAGGGTCAGCTGAAGAACAAGACAACAGGCAGTAGGGAGCCACTGTGGGTTCTTGAGTAAGGAAGGGGCGTGAGAAGCCCAGGCCTGGGGGGGTGGATAGGAGAGGACAATAAAGCAGAAAATGAGCTAGCCTCTGGGGCCCTGGCTCCCTAATTGTAGGAAACTCCTGAGGCCTGTGGCCACCTGGGCCTCCTGCCTCTCGAATACCTGCAAACTTCCACCCCCAGAGACAACCCCATTCCAAACGCTCCTCAGCATAGTTTCTCTTACAGATAAACTGCTGAGCACGGACAGTGTGCACCCACCCAGCCTCAAGCCATCCCATTTCTTTTGCACCGAGCCTTGAGGTCAGAGGTGTCTCTTCATCTTGGAAGATCCCGTGAGTGGTGGCAATTGCCATATTTCTAGGAAGCCTGTGTTCTCCTAGAATGCTAGTAATGATGATAACCATGACTGCCATTTATGAAGAACGTCTATGTGACTCACCCCAACACTGAGGTTCCTTGACCTCTCCTTTGGTCACTCTGCCCAGTGTGCCGGATTGATGCTGTCCTTGAATTCCAGACGTATACTCTTACCTCAGGACCTTGGCACATGTTGTTCCAGCTCTCTGGAATGTTCTTCCTCTTGGTGATGTCAGGACTCCCTCCCGACATGTCACCTTCTGTCTAACACAGCTCCTACGTACTTGTATCCCTTCTTGATTTTTCTTTTAGCCGGTCACACCTGATATATACATTTGTTTCTTTGCCTGTTGTCTGTTGCTGGCCGCCCCACTCCTATTTATGAGCTTTGGGTTTATTTCATCCCTACTGCTTCTCCCAGAGCTTAGAGCTAGCTTGACAGTCACAGGCACTCTGACAAGCTTTTGTGGAGTAAACTCCTTCTAGGTGCCGGGCACAGCACAGCCATGCAGTTTTATATCAGGGCCGTGGCAAACACCAGAAGCAGAGGGGGTGACCTTGAGGGTCCTTGCAGCTCCTGGACTCCTGCTCTGTCAGGGGAAGCCTGTACTGCTCCCCAGATCTGTGTATGATGACTCCTTCCTTCCTTCATGACGCAGGCCCTGGCACCTCTCCCCTGTTCCTGTGGTCAGGCAGGTCTGTCCCTCCCATGCATCACTGCCCCCTGAGATCACCTGCTGGCCCTGCTCAGTGCACTGCCCTGTATTACTCCCTCCTTACCACTTTTCTCTATTTGAGATTACCCCTCTTTGTTTACTTGTTTACAGTCTGTCTTTCCATTAAACATTTTTTTTTCACATTTATTTATTTTTGAGAAAGAGTGAGTGGGGGAGGTGCAGAGAGAGAGGGTGACAGAGGATCCCAAGCAGGCTCCAAGCTGTCAGCACAGAGCTGGATGCGGGGCTCGAGCTCACGAACCGCAAGATCACCACCTGAGCCCAAGCCAGACGCTTAACTGACTGAGCCACCCAGGCACCCCTAGAGTCTCTTTCCATCTAGAGCTATGCGGACCCTTAGAAATATAATGCGAGCCACAAACCTGAGCCACATATGTGATTTTACACGTTTTAGCGGCCATGTCTAAAAAAATAAGAAGAGACAAGAAATACAATTTTAATAACATTTTTTCTTTAACTCAATATACCCAAAAGATATATAATCTCAGCATGTGATCAACATAAAGTACAGGATATTTTGCACTTTTTTCCTTCCTAAGTCTTGGGAATTCAGGGTATATCTTACACTCCCAGCACATCCCAGTTGGGATTTAACGACATTTTCGGGGCTCAGTAGCCACCCTCCTGGCCAGCACACACCTGGAGGGCTTGGTCTCTCCTTATGCGGGGCTCCCAGGCCCAGAGAAGAGCTGCAGAACGCAGAGCACATCCTCAGAACATATCTACTGATGAAGGAAGGTAAAATGTCAGCATGTGGGTCCTTCCCTGGTGGCCCTGGAGCAGGGGCCCACAGTTCAGACGTGTGTGTGCACCTGCAGAAGTGCGTGTGTGCAGGCGTGTGTGAGTGTGAGAGTGCCTGTATGGGAGAGAGTTTGGGGCTCTGGACTCAGACCAAAACCTGGTGTGGATCCCTCCTCTGCCACTTCCTTTGGGCCTTGGCTTTCTTTTCTGTGACAGTGAGGATGGAGGTACCTTTTTACCACATAGTATATATAGTTGGGAAGACTAAATAGATAGTGGATGTGAAAGCACAGGGCACTAGCCCAATGAATAGAAGCTTCCTTTCCTTCCTCTCCTCTCCTCCCTCCCTCTCTCTCTCCCTCCCTTTCTCCCTCCCTTCCTTCCTTCCTCCCATCCTTCTCCCCTTCCTCCTTTCCTTCCACTCCCCTCCTCCCTCCCTCCCTCCCATCATTCCTTCCTCCCATCCTTACCCTCTTCTTCCCTCCCTTCCTTCCCCCTCCCTTCCTTCTCCCTCCCTTCCTTCTTCCTTCCTTCCTTCCTTCCTTCCTTCCTTCCTTCCCCTTCTCTGTCTTCCTTCTCCCTCCCTCTCTCCCTCCCTTTTCTTCCTTCCTTCCTCCCTCCCTTCCTTCTCCCTCCCTCCCTTCCTCCTTCCTTCCTTCCCTTCTTCCTTCTCTTTCTTTCTTTCTCCCTCCCTCCCTCCTTTCCTTCCTTCTCCCTCTCTCCCTCCTTTTCTGCCTGGCTCACAGGGCTATTGTGAAAAGCAAATGAGATCAGGCCATGACAGAACACTGAAAACTGCAGCCATGCCTGCCTGACTGCCGCATTGCTCATGCACTTAGTCACTGCCTTGTGGACACTGCGCCCGTTATGTGCCAGGCCCTGTGGGTGTGTGTTCACCACTGTTTCCCCCAGCTCTTCGCCTGGTGCCACTACTGACATATAACAGGTGCTCAACATAAATATTTATTGAGTTGAACGAATGAATGACTGAATGGGGATCAGGAAGATTGTAGCTTCTGCACTATCGGTGCTTCCGGAAGCCACAGGAAGGCTCCCACCTGTGGGAGAACCTGGGCAAGTGAGAGGGAAGGGCCTGCCCCGCAGGGCCGCTCTGCACTGGGGACTGGGCTTCCCACCTGTGGCCGAGCAGCAGTGGCTTGTGGCAGGGGACAGTCTCGAGAGCTGCTCCCCCTCCTCACTCAAAATGGGGTTCTTCTGAGGGGCAGATCCCTTTCCTCCATTTTCAGACCATTGATGCCACAGAGAGAGACCTCAGGCATTGGTTGTTTGTCTTTGGAAATGAGTAAAATGCATCACCCAGATTTGTTTCTAAAACGGGCCTGGAAAATGTTCAGGGAAAGATTTATTTTTGCAAGTAGGCTTCTGCCAGACACAGATTGTATCTTCTGGGAAAATGCTGGGTCCTGGCTAATGAGGGAAAAGAAACATGAAGGTGGGCTGGATGTTGAAGTCCACGGCCATTGCTAAGCATGGGTAGGGCTCGTGAGGTCCAGAAAGGGCTGGGGACCCAGTCCAGGAGGGCTGATTAGGGCTTAAAGGGCACGGCCTGAGCACTGTTCTCCCACGGAGGGGCCTCCTCTCTCCCTTCAGGTAACAGGCCACCAGCTGCACCTCCAGTGGCCCCAACAGCTCTTACACAAAGACAGGACACAAAATCCTGTCTCAAGTGTCCCGGGAAATTCTCTACTGAGGAGCCTCACCTGCTGTCGGAGGCCCAGCTCCACAACACCCCACCACTTTCCCATAGGAACAGGGATGGGGGCTGCAGGGCCAGGGAGCACCTTGGGCAGATATTTGTCTTTCAGGGTGAGCCAGCCACAACGTGGAAGGCCCGTATCTCCAGGGCCCTCAAGCCCTCAAAAGCTCCAATATCCAAGATAGCCATAGAACGGGGTTCACTCACCTCCTCGTAGCTCATAATGACAAGTCTATCATGGAGGTCTGGGGAGAAGAGCCCATAGCTTCCCTTCCCCTGTCCATTTCCCCAGCTCTCTTCTGGGCAACTGAGTGCAGGAGACACCCAGAGGGGACATGTCATTGTCCAGGTTCTTACCCATGTTTGAGGAGCTCTATCCTGGCCTCATCTGTTCACCAGGATCTGGTCCCCTTAATCCATGGCTCGTCAGGCTTCCCAGGGGCTGTGGCCCCTAGCCCCTCGCTGTCCGTGCTGTCTGCGGGATCCTCAATGACCAGCACCTTCCTGACTTCCTCCAGCCATGTGTGTCTTCTTTGGGTTTCCACACACAGCCCTGCCTCCCACCCACCCTGCACTCTGTGAAGGCAGCCAGGGGGGTCTGCAAGCTATTTTCCAGATTTCAAAAAGCCCAAAGGAAATCCCACATTTACCTCAGTGAGGTTCCCAGACTAAATAAAACATTAAGTTTATTTGCTTTTGGCTAGAGTCATATCAACTCAGTGTCGTAACAGTGGTTATCTTGACTGATCAGAAGCACTAATTGGCAGTTATATGTCTTTGATGGATAAAACGCAAAGAAACAAATTATTATTCAATAAATGTAGTTTGTTGGGTAGATAAAAGCTTTCAAAACATGGAATCCCTTGAGGAAAGAACTAAAAAGGATCTTTCGTGGTGAAAAGGGTGGGAACCTCTGATCTGCACAAATGTCATGTTTTCTTTAGAGCAAAGCACACACATTTTTCCATAGGCCTTTGATGCCAGATTTCTCATTAGTGAATTTGCCCTCACAGTGTTCCTACAAACAATACGTTGTTCACGGCAGCTTTTCCCAAAGTGGGACTCACCAGACCCTGTTCATAGATGTTCCTTGGGAGCTCCCAGGGAAGGGTTCATGACCAAAAGAGTTGTGGAAAAAGAGTTTGGAAAAACCAAAATGAAACCATTTATTATGGGATTTTTTTTTCAGGGCTCTTAACAGATAATATGAATCGAGAACCCCCCTGGAGGGAAACGGAGTGTGCAGCATTGTCTGCAGTAGGGCACACAGTCTGTTTTTTAAGACACATTCTCAAGTGACAAAGTGTTCCACAGAGCACGAGTTTACGATGAAAGAAGTGACCCCAGGGCACACTGGCAGCCACAGGAACAGACAAAAATGAAGAGAAAGATGAAGAGATAGTGGAGGGGCAGAGGTGGGGAGGCCAGCTGCAGGGTGGAGGTGGGGTGGGGGGCCGAATGCCAATCATGCCAGCCTTTCCGCATGACACTTCCCTGCCCCCCTGCAGAATGGAGATGGGGGCGGGTGTGACATGGGTGTGGCTGGCAGGCCCTGTTCCCTCAGTGGCCTGGGTCAAAAGGAAGAGCTCCGGTGACTTGGAAAACCCAGCTTAATTCAATTTCCAGCCCTCAGTGTCTCCCGTGAAGACAGCAGGAAGTGGGGACTCATGGAGAGTCAGCAGCCTTCAGTGAAACCCACTTAGTGGGATCTTACCTGACTCCTCACGTCAGGCCCCCGGAGTCCCTCTTTCTTCCTCTGGGGCCACGCCAGCACCTACACGCAGACCCACACAAAGCCTTCTCTCGGCTTGCCAGCAGCACAAATGACATGATTTTCAGTGTGCCATTACAGATGTGACACACCAGATGCAACATGACAAATTAAGTGACACATCCAGACGTTCCCCCCATACAACTCCAAACGGGAAGAATCTGGAACAATGCAGAACAGGCCAGTATGGAGGGGGAAGATATAGCCTCGTGAGGGCATTTCCAGGAGGTTGCACAGACATGTGGCCAAGTTTGTGTTCCAGATCCCCTTTGCAGACAGAAAAGACAGAAAATTGAGCACCCAATCAGGAGAGAGGAGACGGTGCCTTACGGGCACCAGAATGGGGAGCAGGGAAAGAAGGTAAAAGGAAAAAAAAAAACCCTATATTCAGCTCCTCCCATAAGCTCTCTTATTTCAACCTCTTAGATACCCAGTAAAGTATATGTATTGGCAGATGAGAAAATCAGGGCTCAGCAAGGTCCACAGATAATAAGTGATCCGTCTGGCCCAGAGCCCCACAGGCTGCCCCTATGCTATGCTGCTTCTAAGAATTGAGGAGACCTGACTTGGGTTAAGGAGGGTGGTTGCCCAGCCAATAACTCTGTGTGGAGACTTCAGAATTCAGAGCTGAGAAACTGTGAGGAGAGTAGTTTCAGAGGACGTTTCTGTGGTCCCTGCTTTCCGGGTGTCACGGGTGGAGAGTGTGAGCACGCAGCTCGGGCTGAGCCCCAGGGGTCTGGCCAGAGAAAAGACCACTGACCACCTGGGATGTGACCTTAGAACCAGCCCAGGATCCATAGCAGGGACATGTTTAATGAATTCCTAAAACTTCAGTTGGAAATGACTGAAAAACTTCATTAGAAAGAATCTAGAAATGACTTCTGCTAGTGCTTTCTGTTTGTTAGAACTCTGAACTCTGGATGGCAATTTCATAAGTATATTATCATCTGACTCATGTCACCTGTTCTGGGAGGGTGGGCTGGGGAAGTAAGTAAGTAGTGTTTCCACCTGACAGATAAGGACGCTGTGGCTCAGTGAGTAAGAGAAAAGGCATCCTTTATGGTTGGCTACTGGTGATTGACAGAATTCCTTACTTTTCTACACTTTTGATATAGCGCAATATCTAATCTAGCAACATCTATAAGAAGAGCCATCCAGTGACTTGAATTGCTCAGCCTGTGGCAGAGCGAGAATTCGAGTCTCCTGGCACCAGAGACACCATTTCTTCCCCTCCTGCCATCCCATTTCTAGACTTAACATCAACCGTCGCCTTCCACAGATTTCAAAGGCTTTACATACCAAAATGGCATCCTGTCTCTGGAAATACTTTCTGGGGGACTAAAAGATGGTCACCAAACGTCGCATTGACCAAGAATCGGTGACTTCATGAGCAAGCTATCTCCAGCCCCGGCAGTATCTGGAATTTACCCAGAGGACTTCTGGAACCACAAGCAGATGACTGTTTAGTAAATTGACCTTGGCATTAACGGTAAATTTAACGCCAGCGCTTCTTCCCAGTGACCTCATTTGTTGAGTCAGACTTAATTCTATCACAATCCCCTGAGCTCAAAGGTCCAAGTCATTGGATGGCACGTCTCTGAGGCATTTTTAGACTGGGCGCTGCACTTGATCGCCTTAAGGAATGGGAAAAAATTCTGTCAATCAACAGTTGCTGGTTTTCAGTGATGTATCCGTTCAGCTGCTTTTTTTCCTTTTTTCTTTTCTTTTCTTTTCTTTTCTCTTCTTTCTTTTTCACACAGTAAATTCAGCCAGGTACTTTGGAATGCAGACATGAATTCATCATTAATTTTCTGTTAATGTTGTCATCGAATGTCATAGGGTTGAGTGAAATTGAAATATTATTCTGAGAAGACCATTCTGAAATCTCTGCTAGGGACAGGCAGCCAGTTCAGGGCAGTTGAATTTAGGGGCACTGTGCTTTCTGCCTGTTATTGACACAGCTTCCATTCTGTGGGAATAGAAATGGGCTGATTATAAAGTTCATTATTATGTTACCTTGGTGACAGAGACAATGGCATTTTAAGACAGCACAATGGAGAGTTATAGAGTTATCAAGGCACTGGTTAAGATAAGGAAAGAAGAAACAAGAAGATCTGTTAAAATAAATAAGCACTTTGGAGCCCACATCAAGTAAACAATTCTTTTTAATTAAGGCAGAAATTTAAAGCATGAACGAAGAGAAAAGGGGCTTAAAGACAATTTCTGTCAGTGTGAGGTATTTTCAGGAAAGAATTAGGGCAACCAAGGATTATTATTTTCTTAAGCTTTGATTGAAATCTCAGACTTTCATCCCTTCTGCAGTTAGAAAATCGAGAGACGAGTTGCACAACCTTCAGTGAGGAGAACTAAAAGACAGAAATAATCTGGGGCTGTTGAAATTCCGGGAGCAAAGTCAGTGGGCAGGAAGTGGCTGTTCACCGATCCCTAGAACAACCCCACTTTTTCCTACTTAGCTTCCTGTCTTGGCCACACAGCACATCAGATAATTTCTGAAGTCCATGCTCCCCAGCAGGCCTGCCGTCTCTGGTGTCACTCAGACCTCCATCCTGCTGGCGCACAATTCAGCCCTCCTCATACAGCTGTGGCACCACTGTCTAGTGGCAGGAGAGCAAACTCCTTGGGACAGAGCTCTTTGTCTTCACCCACAACCTCACACAAGGTTGCTGATCTTGGCTCTTGAACCATACAGGTAGTTCACTTCCTTGCCAGATAAAAAGAATTTGCTACAGTCTCAAGCATTAAAAAAAAAAAAAAAAAAAAAAAAATCTATTTCAGGGATGCCTGGGTGGCTCAATCAGTGAAGCATGGTTTATGCGACCTGCTTGGCTCAGGTCATGATCTCACGGCTCCCGAGTTCAAGCCCGTCCTCAGGCTCTGTGCTGACAGTGGGGAGCCTGCTTCGGATTCCGTGTTGCCCTCGTTCTGTGCCCCTCCCCCACTTGTGCTCTCTTTCTCTCAAAAATAAATAAAAAATTAAAAAAAAATGGATTTCTATTTTGCCATTGGAGAACAATCTCTTAGGTGTGTAGGAGTGCTCTATAAGTCCATACTGTGCAGTATTCCACACCATTGGAAAGAATAAGATCCATATCTGCTCATGCAGAGGGCTTTTCATGATGCATTTGCTGTTCAGCGAGCAGTGGCAAGGAATTGTATTGGGTATAATCCCATTTTCGTAAAACAAACAGTGACTTAAACAGTGACACCCTTTACATGTCAGTATGTTTGAATGCACAAGGAGAAAAGCACAAGACTTCAGGAGCCTTTACCTTGGGTTATACGAATAGGTAAAGGGCCTGGAGGGATGTAAGAGAACGTGTTTTAAAGAAATGATTTACAACAAGCACAAAAACCCAAATATTGGTAGCCATTACAGGTTCTCACATAGGGGTAAAATGAAAAATAAGAAGACTTCCAAGTTGAACCTTAGGGTTTTAATTCAAGTAATTGTGGTACAAACGAACGTTGTGGTCCATCCCTCTTGCCTGAAGACGAAGGCACGGGTGGGTGGATATGGGGTAGGCACTCTGGTTGAAGGAGCAGGGTCAGGGGCCTGGGTAGGAGGGGCAGTTAAAGACAGTCCCTTCCCCTCTCCCTTGTCTGGCCCTTCCACACCAGACTCCTCCCTGCCTCCTCCTTTCCCCTCTCCTCTCCCTCTGCACCTTCTTCCCCTCCCCCCCTCCTCTTTCTCCTCTTCCCTCTGCTCCTCTCCTCCTCCTCTCCCTCCTCTTCCTCCAGGACTCAGCCTGCTCTTCTTGCAGGGCCTGTGGACCCAAGGGCCCTGAGCCTCTGGAGGGAGCAGGTCTGGCTCTTCTACCCCCTCTCCCTCCAGGACCTGGTGAGATAAGCCACATATCCAAGGTCACAAAATCTGTCAGCCTGGGACCCAGTTCCCCCACCTCCAAGAGAAGTCTTTTCTCTCGTGCATCAAGTGGCTGGAAGAAATCAGTGTGGACAGGTTTTCTGACCGCTCTGAAATCCCTGCGGAGGGGAATCTGAGCAAGCTGATTGCCCCTTCATGAGTCTCCTACAAGCGAAGGTGCCCCCGAGAATGCGGAGCGGGGGGGGGGGGGGGGGGGGGAGGGGGCCTCACAGCGAAGCTCACTGCCTGAATGGAGTGTTCATGAATGGAGTGTTCATTTCCTGCTCTGAGGTCCCCCCTGATCCGGAGGGAGGGGAGAGCCCTGTTGACACCGGGGCTGTGGTCTGGGGATCAGGCAATTCTCCTTACTCTGTGCTCCACACAAGGGCTCTTCGCAAATTAGCCTTTGCTAATTTTTGCCTTTGCCATGGGCTGGGCTGCCCTGGGCGAGCAGCTGGTCTCAGCTGGCCTGTGTTCTCCTTGCCTCTTGGCCTCCTCACATCTCTATTCCAGGCCCGCAGCGAGGACCACTGGCCACCCGCCAGGCCCTGCTTGCCACCACCTTGGCCTCTGCAGGTGAGAGTGGTAAGGAGCTTTGGAGTGGATTCCAGGAAAGCAAGGTATCTCGAGCTCCAGGTAGGCGCAGAGATTCCGAAGACTCTCCCAGGTCCTGTCTGCTGGGAACTGCTTCCTGCCCCTAACACGGCATCATTCCAATGCTCCCTGTTTCAATGCATGTCCACCCCTCCACCTACTTGCACAAGCCAGAAACTCGGGGCTCAACCCCGACACTTCCTTCTCCTTCACTCCCATAGGAATTAACCAATAACCTGGTCACTTTTATCTCCAAAACATCCCTCAAGCTCCTCCAAGTCCCTCCATTCCTGTCCAAGATACTGTCACCTCTGGGATGCACCACTGTGGGGTCTCCTACCAGGACTCTTTACTTTGGCCTCCCGCTAGACCAACTGAATGGAGAGGTCTGGGTCCTTCTCACACTTCGGGCATCCCTCACTTCGGGAACTGCAAACCACTGCTCTAGGCTTTTCTCTGTACAGCAGCCAATATCATTGTTCTAAACACAGATCTGATCTGCCACTACTCTCTCTCAAAACCCCTGCAGAGGCTCCCACCCACCTGCCCAGCAGCTCACTTCCCCCTGGCCCCCTTTTCTGGGAGGCCTCCCCTCACCCTGGCCTTCTCTGGCCTCCTGCACATGCTCTTCCCCTCCTGGGAACACCTCCTTTTCTGCCCACCCTCTCCTTCCCAGATATCAGATGAGCTCTCAGAGAACCATTTTCCTCCTCCACACATCTCTGGAATTACACATTCATGAACACAATTACTTGATGAATGCCTCCCTCCTCGCCCCCTCCATGAGCACAGAAGTATGTCAGAATTTGTCACTGTCATAGCATGTCCTAATCGGTCAGGAATATTTGTTGAATTGAACGACTAGATAATTTACAACATGTGTTCAGGTGAAGGCAATGATGGTGGATACAGGAGGGAAAAGAATACAACCCCAAACTCAGCATTCCAGGAAGACTTCCTGAGGGAGGTGGCATTTTAACTGAGAGCGGAAAGACTAACTGGATTTTTTCAAGCCAGGGCACTGGGGTAGGAGGAGATATGCTCTGCAGGTAGAGAGTATTAACACAGGCGTGAAGGCTGGGTGGATGGAACAGTAAGTACTCCACAGGAAGTAGCAAATGGGAGGAGAGAAGACTGAAAAGATGGGCTGTGACCAGATCACATAGAGCCTTGAGCTCCAGGCAAAAGAGCTTGGGCTCCATGCTGTGGGCCACAGGGAATCCTTGAACACTAATTTTAGCATGGAAAAGGCTTCACTAACATTTCCAGCACAGGTGCAGTATATAAACCTGTCATCACTGGAAGGATACATGCTCATTCTAGCCCTGCCCCTTCAATTGGCCGGTGAGAAAGTTGCGGCCCAGAGAGGAAGGGTGATTTCCCCAGGGTCACATAGCTGACTCCCAGTGCAGTGCTCTTTCCAAAAGAAAAGAAGGATCATTTCGATCGGATTTCAATCTCATTTTAACCCCTCATTACTTCTTTTTCCTGCTCCCAGCAGCCAACCTCCTTTTCTTTGCCTGTTATTAGAGAAGAGGTTTGTTCATAAAAGTATTCCTCCTGGCTTCTGCTCTGCTGGCCACAGACGCTTAGAAGGCTGGCTTCTGGGCCTAACTTGGGCCTTACATACTACTGGGGACTTGGGTCAGTCCAACCTCCTCTGTGGACCTCAGTTTCCAGTCTGCACTATGAACCCCAGGCTTTCTGGAGAGAATCAATGTAGGAAAAGCTCTCCACCCAGTCAGTCATAATGCAAATGAATGTGCAAAAACCCTGTGGCACCCTTGAGCTAACAACTTCATCCAGCCAGCTGGGTCCAGAAATGGCTCACCAGGGGGATTCTAACATTTTTAACCTGTCCTCAGATATTGCGAAGAGGCAAAGGGAGGTATCAGGCAACAGCCAGAGCCTGTGTGCAGAATAAGGCTCTGGGGAAGCTGCTGGTGGGCCCCAAGCACACACAGGGGTTGAGGAAGAAGAGGAAACATGCAGAAACTAAAGCCAGTTATCCTTCCTCTTTTAAACACTATTACATTACATCACATCATCCCCAAGGACGGACTCTTCATCCTGAAAGAACTTGTGAATCATCCTTTTTTCTGAAAACTATTACTCTGCAAATGAAGGAATCCCCATAGCAACCATTTTATGTCTTTGGAGCCTTAAGAAGGAAGTACAGTGAGAGCTCTCTGCATCTTCCTGAGATCTGAGGCCTCTCGTTTACATAAGTCTGAGAGACAAAGCAATTGGCCTAATCTTCAGATTTCAGCTGAAGATAGAAGGCAGAAGCTAAAGGGAACATCTAAAAGGAAACAATAACCAGGGATATCAGTGTTGGAGCCAAATTCACGCGCCTTCTGAAGAACCGCGTGGGAAGCACAGAGGAGGAGGGCTGCACAGTTCGGGAGGTTCGAAGGCAGGAGAGCCCAGGCCATCTGGTCTCATCAGGCAGTGGTTGGGCCTTGGCTTGCAGCCAGGGCCTTTTCCCAAGCTGCTCTGGTGAGAACTCTTTCCCTTCTCATTCCTCCTTTTTCTCTTCCTTTTTTCCCCTTGAGTCGGGAAGCATCCCCTTCCGTCCTTGACAGAATGGGAAAAGGATTAGAAAAACCACTCAGGTCAGTCTGGGCCTCTACCACTCACCTCACAGGGAGGAAACTGGGCAGGGCGCCCTCCTTCCAGCAGAGCAGGAACATAGGGGTCTGGTGATCCCAGCAGTGAACTGGTCCCACATGGTGATGCCTGTGAGAAGTTTCCAGCTCTCTGGAGACGGGGCTCTGTCTTCCTCACACACCCCATGGCTGCTCCTCTTGTCCTCCCGTCCATAGGCGCTTCTGCTGGAATGAATTTGGACAAGCACCTATTTACATATGCAGGGACTTCTGTGGGGCCCCTGCCAGGCAAGTGGCCAAGCTGGGGTTTACCTCGTGACTTGCGGACTGTTGGCACCTCCCCACACCTCAGCCCTACTCTGGGCCCCCAAGGCACAGAGAGGCAAAAGAAATGGGGTGTGGAAGGGCGGAGCTTCCCCTACCCGGACATCGCGGTGCTCGTCTGTGGTCGGAGTCTCTTTCCTGCCTCCCAGGCCCCAGGATGGTGTTCTCTCTGTCTCTGTCTCTGTCTCTCTCTCTCGTTGAACACCTGTCATGTTCACACCATGCACTTCAGTGTCCTGTTCGGGCCTGCCCTGCTCACCACTGTCTAGGACTGCACAACCTTTTCTCTCCTCCCCCTGGAGCAGTCAAACCCCTTTGCTCTAAGCCTTCACATTAGGAATGCAGGCCGTCTGGGACATGGGCCTTCCAGCCCCGACTCCCACCCTTGTCCAGGCTTCCCTCCCACGGCACAAGGGGCCACCACCTGCCAGGCTGGCGAGTGCCAGCTGCTTCCTCTCTCCCCAGAACACAAGCCACACGTCCACCAGGAAGGGTGGGAAAGGGAGCAGGAGGGAGGGAAGCACCAGCATCCCCAGGGGAGGGATAAAACGCAACAGCTATTCCTGCTGGGACCCCAGAGCTTGGGGACTGCAGATCCTGGCCAGTCTCAGCTGGTGGCCACACAGGCAGGTGGGGCTGGGCACCTGTCAGTAGAGGGCAGGTGGGCTCTGTTCTAAGTGCTTGGTTGTTGGGAGTCTGTTCCTTGGGGCATACACAGTTCACTGCTCATCAACCTAAAGAAAAAGGAGAACTAAACACTTTCACTTTCCATCCATATTTTAAGGAAAAAAAAAAAAAAAGCAACTGTGCGAAGGATTCACCTATGCCTCGGTTTCAAGCCCTAAGATCACTGCCTGTCTCCCCCCACACCTTCCTCAGCATCACCCCCTGAGCACTTTTTCATGGCACAATTCCTGGGCGCCCCCTCTGTGCCATGGTCTGTGTTTGCGGCTGGGAGGAAGGAGGGAAGACAGGATCCTGTCCACAGGTCCTAGCAACTATGGCGGGAGCTGTCATCAGTGTCCAGATGGGGCAGTCGTGTCTGCCACCTCCTTCCCCCTCCTGCTGCCTGTGGCCTTTATTTTCCAGACTGAGCTTTAACAGTAAGGTTTTTCACCTGGTGAATGCGCTTCCAGACTGAGCTTTAACAGTAAGGTTTTTAACCTGGTGAATGCGCTTTGGGCGAAGTCTGCTCCAGGTTGGGATATAAATAGTGTTTATATACATGTTATTCAAAATTCCGCAGAACCGGGGCTCTTCCCTAAGGCTGAGTACAGCTCTCTCTTGCCCTGGTGGTAGACTGCCTGCCTCCCCACTAGACTGAAAAAACCATTTGAAGGCTCTCTCCCCGCCTCAGGCCCCACAGTGCCCAAGGAACCACAGCGGTGAGCCCCGTGCCTGGCACAGAGTGGGTTCACAGTATAGCCGACCTGATAGGCAGAGGCCCCTCAGAGAGAAGAGGCAGCACTGGTCCCACAGGCCCCCAGGGGCCCTGCCACTTCTCTCCCGAACTTCCTTATCCGTAGATCAGAGATCATAATGTCCTTCTCGTGGGATCACTGGGAGGATCACAGACTGAATGTAAAACCAAAACAACAAGTGGCAAGGGGCCCTCTCGTAAAGAGTTTTCTAGAGAATCATTTTGGGATGGAGTTGAAATTTCCAGGAAAGAGGTTCTTCTGCCAACAAACATTTTTTGACCACCTCTGTGCTAGGTGCCCTGGCACCTGGGGGTACCTGAGAACAAGGGAACCAAGACTGAAGGGCAGGGAAGGTGAGCAGAAGTGAGTGGTCATGAGCAGGGCAGACAACACTGACGGGCCAGACAAGGAGCCAGGGCTGTGGGCGCTCAGTCAGCATTTTCCCGGATCCAGGGACAGACACAGAGGGCACCATCTCCTCTGCCCTCAGGTGGGGACTGAGTCAGGCGGAAGGGCCGTGCAGAGATTCGCCAATGGGCTCAGCCTGGGTGGATGTGGGTTCAGCTAGTGCATCTTGTTTGCCAGAATGGTGGCTTTGACTTCAAGCCAAGGAGGGTGGCTCTAAGGCTTAGAGGGGAAAGACTCCCTGTCAGCAACACAGGGAGGCGTGAAGGGCACCTGAGCCAAGGGCTGGGGCTGGCAAGGTATCAGACGTCCCAGGCTGGTCCCTGGGAGCAGACAGCAGACAGCACCCCCAGAAGGGGCTTAGTGTGGCCTTTGCAGGGCATGGCTGGGCCAAGGCCATCCTGGCATGCACGTGGTGGCAGGAGGGTAAGGGACAAGCTTGAAGTGCCACCATCAGGCCCAGGAAGGTTGATGGACATCAGATTTTCAGTTGAGCAAGAGCGTCTTCTGGCATGTAAATTCATGATATGTCCCATCCACACGTGAACCTGGAGGACTTTTCCTGCTTCCAAATGATGTGAAGTCACATCGTTGATGACCAGGAACTTCCACATTGACCCTAAGCTCCTTTTTACAAAGATGACAGGATACGGTTGAAACATGCATCAGCGGATGAATGCACAAACGAGATGTGGTTTGTCTATGCGATGGAGTATCACTCAGCCGCCGAACGGAATGGACTGACACAGCCTACAACAGGGATGGACCTTGACAATCTTATGCTGCGTGAAATACACCAAACACAAAAGGTTACATATTATATGTTTCCATTCCCATGAAATGCCCAGAATAGGTAAATGCAAGGAGCCCCCAAAACAGATGCGTGTTTGCCTGGGGGTGGGGAGGAGGGACATGGGAATGACTGCTTAATGGATGGGGGTTTGCATCTGGGGCGATGAAAACATTTTGAAACTTGATGTAGGTGGTAGTTGTACAACATTGTGAATGTAGTAAACGCCACTGAATTGGCATTTTAAAATGGTTAATTTTATGATTTTATGGTATGTGAATTTCACCTCAAAAAAAAATTTTTTTTTTAATTTGCAGATGGACAAGGAAGGATGAAATGTTGTCACGGATGCCGTGATGCAGTTGGGTCCCTCATCGGAAGGAAGAACTTATTCCTCCCGAAGCTGGGGTGCTGCCCATAGTCTGGCCTGACTTGTCAGTCCCTCGCAGGGCAGTCACAGCAACCCCCAGGTGGCCAGGCCCAATGCCTGATGGATGGGTGGGAAGAGGGGTTACAGAAGGCCTGAACCCATATGCCCCTTGGCAGCTCTGGGGTCACCCAGCCTCAGACCCCAGATCTGCTGAGACTGCACCCCGGCGCAACTCCTTCCTCTGCCCACGCCTGCCCCCTTCCCACCTCTGCCCTTCCCTTCCCCTCCTGGGTGCTGAACCCGAGAGTCCCCCCCACCACACTCCCTGCCTAGTGACCTTCATCTCCCAGCTGAGTGGGCTTGCTGGGGACCCGCCACAGTGGAGTCTTGGATAGGAAAATTTTATGTGTCCGCACAAAGTAGGGGGATGATAATCTGGACCCCTTGGGGACCTGAGGCCAGAAGGTTCTCTTCGTCATCATGTAGAACAGACTGTGAGGGTCCAGGGTGCCTCCGGTGTGTCTGTTTTTATCACCTGAGGTGCAGGTTTGCAGAGAGGGACCTGTGGTGGCATTTTGATTTCACAGTTGCTCTGGGACCCCTGCCAGGACAGGGCCTCTGGCCGGGAGAACTTTAGAAAGGCATTCACCCAACATCCCTGATCCCCAGGTTACTTGTGTCCAAAGCTTTTAAAAATAGAAGTGTGAAAACCATGTAATTGCCAAGAAGCCGTGGGGTTCTGTGCTTCTGCGGCCATGGTCAGGTTGGAACGCAGCCTTGGAGATGTATGAGGAAAACAAGTCCCTGTTTTTCCCGCTTGCCTGTGACTCAGGCAGGGCAGACACACTCGGTGAACATCATCTTGTGCCAGGCGCAGTCACGTGCTGGGCAGCAGTCACCGGACAGGCCGTGTTTGTGCTATAATTACACGGGGCTGTGGAGGTTTCCGGATCAGCATCCCCCCCACCGCCCCCACAACCCTTGGCCTTGCTTTCAAGCCAGGGGCTGTAATCAGAGGGGGTTATTGCCCAGTAAACGAGGTGGAGATGGGAGGTGGGGGTCCGGGGAACTCAGGCAAGTAATAAAACCACAACCTCAACATTTCTGCAACTTATCTTCAAAAAGAAAACATCAGACTCACCTATGGTCATGGGTCCAACAGGTTCTTTAAAAAGCATTTTAAGAGCCTAGGATAAAGCCGGATAACATATCAAGAATTTACTTAAATGCAGCAAATTTGATAGTTTGCAGAATCAGGGTTGACATTTACTTTGCTGGAAATTATGAGGGCAGAGTCAGCTGAGCAAATGATGGCGTAAACAAGATGTCACTGTGGTGGAGAATAAACAGGCTTTTCCAGAACTATAAAAATCTCCCATTTCAAAATGGTAACTGATAAGCTAATGATAAGCCATTTTTCTGTCTTCATTAAAAATCCCAAAGGAGTTTTCCTGCCTGAAATTTCTCTCTCCTAAACACTACATGCACTCAGAGCAAGAAAGCTGTTTAGTTCAAAAGATGTATTCAGATTTCATTTTACTAATTTGGTGAGGCTTCCTCCTCTTAAGTGAGAGTAGCCACAGCAGCTATTGAAAATAGTAATATGTTGGTGACGGAAAATCATACTGAATGATATAAATGACATTCTTTCAGATGGGTTAGGTCAATATTGTCAGCGAAATGCAATCCCAACACTGGACTCCATGCCCTTGGCCTTATATTCGGAGGCTCATGCTTTGTGATACTGCCCTTGTCGGTCCGTGCATACACGGATATTGTGTCCAGCTCCTTGTCAAGGATGAATCACAGTGTCTTCCAGGAGGTTTGTGGAGACCAAAGAAACTCTTTGCCTTCCTGACACTGTCCCTCTGGGGGCTCGGTCCTGACTCTCATGGGGGTATGGGCCGGGACTGGGAACTATCTGTATTTTGGGGTTTTTTTGCCGGCTGCCGCAGGCATGTTTTCTGGACTCTCTTCTTCTCTTCAGGGTCCCTCCTGAAAACTCCAGGCTGAGCTGACATTTTCACACCTTGAAAATGCCTTCCCTGTTGCTGTATAGCTCTAATTAGGGAAATGTTCTCTAGTTTCTCATCCTTGGCTTTGAAAAATGCTTAAAAATAAAATCAGAAAGCCTCTGATTTGAAGAAACATTGAGTAGTTTTCTTGATGCCTTTTCAAAAAAAAAAAAAAAAATAGCCTCTTTTCACTGCTGTAGAGTAGAATCAGGGCATATGACCTGTGCAGCCATAGAGCCCTGTGCCCGGAAGGGCCCCACACTTGGTTCAACACTCTGCTGTCACTCTGGATGAGCCTCGAAGACATTACGCTCAGTGGACTAAGTCAGATGCAAAAGGACAAATGGTACAAATGGTACCTAGGTGACCACTAGTATGAGTGGTCAAGTTCACAGAGACAGAAAATAGAATAGTGGCTGTAGGGGCTGTGGGGCTGGGCAATGGGGAGTAATCATGTAACGAGTACAGAGTTTCAGTTTGGAAAGATGGAAAAGTTCTGGAGATGAAAGACGGTGATTGCACAGAATGAACATAGTTAATGCCACTGAATTATACACCAAAAAGGGTTAAAAGAGCAAATTTTATGTTGTATATATTGTACCACAACAAAAACAAAAACAAAAACAAAAACAAAAAATTCTGCCACTGCTGTTTTGAAAATGTCAATTTTTTAACAAAGCTTCCGTCATTTTTTTTTTTTTTGCCCTGGGAAGTTATGGAGCCGGAACTGAATGGGGCTTCTGGAACCTTAATGGACACCATTCACTCAGGGGTTAGAAGAAATGAGTTTTGAGTCACTGTCTGGGGTGGGGCCGGAGAGTCTGCGTTTCTAATAAGCTCCCAAGTGTTGCTGACGTCATGGTTTGTGGGCCACACTTTGCAGGAGAGTGGAGCAATGTGATCTGGTTCAGAGCCCAGGAAGGTTCCGGGCACAGATCCTAAGGAACTTAGCTGGTTTTGAGGAGGGCATGACTTCCAAGGTCCTTTTGGTGGCCACAGGATATGCTGAAATGTGAGCCAAACCCCTGGCTCTTCCCCCTACCCCACCCCCTTCACTGAGCAGGGAACTCACCAGGTCTTCCAGTCCTCGGGGGCCCCTTTGCTAGCTTGGTTAATGCTGTCCCCACCACACTTCTTAAACCCAGTTCTTTGCTGCCTCTGGCAAAACAAGGACCTGCCCCCAAAGATGTCCCATGCCAGCTCTGCCTCAGCAAACTCCTGCGGTTCCTTTCTTTAATCTTTTGCAGCCCCCAAACTCGTTAATTAGGCCTTCGGAAACATCCATTGTTGAGGGCTTGGCTGGGACTTGCCTGTTGTCCTACTCAAACACTGCCTTCCGTCTTTGGGGCATTGACTCCCCACCCCGGGGTGCTGGGTTTCCCTAGAGAACCTGATTGGCACAGTTTACTGTGTGTGCCCCATAACCCCCTGGAAGCTCAGAGTTCTTCCAGGTATTCTCTTTCTTTTTTTAATGTTTATTTTTGAGAGAGAGAGAGAACATGAACAGGGGAGGGGCAGAGAGAGAGGGAGACACAGAATCCGAAGCAGGCTCCAGGCTCTGAGCTGTCAGCACAGAGACCGACGTGGGGTTCGAACCCACAAACCGCGAGATCACAACCTGAGCTGAAATCACAAACTGAGCCATCCAGGCGCCCCTGGTTTTCTTTGTCTTTCTGACCCCAGACTTCCTAAAGAGCTTATGTAAACAAAACACTGCAAATAGTAAACATAATAATCGCTAACTGTGCCAGTCATTGACTTATTGCCTCTCAGATTCAAACTTACCCCTTTTGCCTGCTCCATGAAATTAAATATGGGCCCTTCAAATATTTTTCCCGCTGGCAGCTGGCACCGAAGCTCTGTGAGTAGAGGGCACTGGAGAGACACTGAGGAGGAAAGCATTACCGCGCAGGCTCCCTGCAGCCGGTGTCAGAGGCCCCATCAGGTCCGGCTTCTGCCTCCATAGCCTTGGCGGTCCGGCCACTGCAGGCTTCCTGCGGTGCAGGGAGGCCAACAGCACTCAGAAACATCAGCTACCCCATCCCCTCTTGACCGAAACCTTCCTGGACAGCCTTCTTCAGCATCCTAGAGGGCACGTTTCCAGCAAGTTCCACAGCTGTGACACCACAGTGGTGTGCCCTCTACCACCAAGTCTGGTGTGGGGGCTCTTCCTCGGGTGTGTTCTCTTAGCCTGTAGCTCGGCAACTGCTCTTTCGTCTGCTATCCCTCTATTCCTTGGTGTTACTCCAACCCTGTTATGGGTGGTAAGTCTTTATGTTAACCTTTCCTTTTTTTTTTTTTTTTTTAATTTTTTTTTTTTAACGTTTATTTATTTTTGAGACAGAGAGAGACAGAGCATGAACAGGGGAGGGGCAGAGAGAGAGGGAGACACAGAATCTGAAACAGGCTCCAGGCTCTGAGCTGTGAGCACAGAGCCCGACGCGGGGCTCGAACTCACGGACTGTGAGATCATGACCTGAGCTGAAGTCAGGCGCTTAGCCGACCGAGCCACCCAGGCGCCCCTATGTTAACCTTTCCTATTCAAATCACTGTGGGGCTTTTCTCTCTAGACTGGACTCAGACTCGCAGACTAACATAGTAACATTTGTATAGCATCGACTATGCACCACATACAGTTTTAAGCAATATATAAAATGTTTAAGATATATATTCATTTAACTCTTTAAATGTTTATTTTTGGGGGGAGCCTGGGTGGCTCAGTCGGTTAAGCACCAGACTTTGGTTCAGGTCATGATCTCATGGTTGGTGAGTTCAAGTCCCACGTTGGGCTCTGTGCTGACAGCTCGGAGCCTGGAGCCTGCTTTGGATTCTGTGTCTCCCTCTCTCTCTGTTCCTCCCCCGCTCACACTCTGTCTCTCTCTCAAAAATAAAAATTAGATTAAAAATAAATAAATGTTTATTTTTGAGAGAGAGAGAGAGAGAGAGAGAGAGAAAGGAGAGAGAGAGAAAGCATGCACACAAGTGGGGGAGGGGCAGAGAAAGAGAAAGGAAGACACAGAATCTGAAGCAGGCTCTAGGCTCTGAGCTGTCAGCACAGAGCCTGATGTGGGACTCAAACCCATGAACTATGAGATCATGACCTGAGCCAAAGTTGGATGCTTAACCAACTGAGCCACCCAGGCACCCCTCAGTTAACTCTTAAATGCAATAAGTGCTTTTATTATCCCAGTTTATGAATGGAGAAACTGAGGCACAGAAAGTTTAAGTTGACAGTGGGCTGGCCTTTTCAGGAACTTTGCTTCCTGGTGCCAAACATCCACACCATGAGCCAGGTGGACTCTGGTTCTGTTACATGAGGCATGAGCAACACCCCTGTCATATCCCTGAGTGCCTATCTCTGTGCCAGGCCCATGATAGGCCTCCATAATGGCTCATTACTGTCAGTATCACTCACTCTCTGGTGATCAGAAGGAAGGCTGGGCCATATTGCGAGCAGAGCCTCCCTGGTCGGCCACAGGCCAGCAGAGGCAGGGTGGGCCTTGGTGGAGGGTGCTGGGTCACAACTGAGCTGGCAACGTCAAAGGTCCTCCTACTTCAAGATTCTGTGGCTCACTGAAATTGCAAGGGTTTGCATTCTGGTTTAATGGAGGACATTTCCGGGGGCAGTGATTCCTGCCCTACTTCTCCTACAAAAACCATGAAGATCCCAGGCTGATATCAACTTACCGCTAGGTGCCACGGTGGTAGCACTGGGCATCAGGACCACCAGAGATGGGAAGGGTCTCCAGACAGAACTGCATGTAAGGGGAGCCCCGGCTGAGCCTAACCCTGGGTTCCAGGCATAGCTACATCTGATGTGTCTGCGGGCCGGCAGCCTTCGCGACTTAATACCATTGGGTGTTCTGTGTGAGGAAGGAAGGAAGCAATAAGAAGTGTGTTTTGGGTGGAGGTGCCAGAGAACAGAGACAGGAATAATGGGGAGTGGAAGAACAGTGTGGGGGCCTGTTCCCCGTCTCCCCCAATAACTAAGTCTGTTTCCTGTGAAGATTTTCACAAGGGTTTTTATGGGGCACAGAGCACAAGGATAGGCTCCCGGGTCAGGGCTAGAGGACAAGACAGGGACTCGGAGGGGGGCCTTCCTAGCCACATGGAAGCACAGTGGGGTCCCTGGCCTGGGGCCCTGCAGGGGGTGCAGCACTGTCTTGGCTACTCTAGGGTTTCGGCTCTGAGGAGGTACAGGCCCCCTGGAGGCAGCACCTCACAGAGGCTACGGTTGTGGGGCGGGGGGGCAACACTTTCAGTGTCTCTTCATCAACACGCGGCACCTGGTCTGTTGGTGAGCCTGGGCAGGACAACGTCTGGAGGCTCCCAGAGGGACCTGGGAGACATTTACAGGGAGCTTCTGAGGACCTGAGGTATGCAGAACAAAGTGGGATGAGCCTGCGAACTGTGAGCATTTATGTTAATGCAACTTTACAGGTATGAATTTGCCTGAATTGTTCTGGGTTTGGTGAGGAGTATAGGAGCACAGTGGGTGCTTAGAGAGGTGACACACAAATGTAGGATCTCTTGAGACCCTCTTGCAGAAGTTCGCAGAAAGGCTTCGGGCCTGTTCCAGGAGCTTCCTGGAAAAGAACAGGGCTGCAGAGGAGGCTGTGGTCCATTTTGTCGGCAAAGGCAAGGCAGTCAAGAGCCTGGTTCACTCTGGGTTTACACTGCATCCAGGGTAGCTCGGGGGCTATTGTTATCCTGTACAAGTGACTCCGGGCTGAGTGGCAATCAGCATGGGAGTTAGTGTTCCTCCGAACCCCGGTCAGCATCTGAAGACCTGAGCAGAGAGGTTTGCTTTGAAGGAGAAGACACAGCTGCAATAGTGTCCCCTTCCCTCAGTTCCCTCAGCATCCACCCTGGGGGTGGAGGAGGTGGGGGGATGTGGGCAGGGTTAAGGGAAGGCCAGAAAAGATTCCTGCCAGAATGGTTAGGATTAAAAAGTGATCCTCCAGTTCTTTCTTGTTCTACCAGCAGAATTGATACGCTCAGAACAGAGATCTGGAACTGTAGTAATGGAGGGAGCACCAAGTTGGGAAATGCTAAATAGTATTTGATCTTAAAATAGACATTTTTAAAAATGTGCATGTGACTTTGGAGTACTGGGAATAATTCTTTTTGGAAAAGATTACGCTTCCCTACTTTATTCCTCTTTAGCTTTTTGAATGAACTTGGCCCTGAGCATGAACCAGCCAGCTGAGTGGCACAAATAAAACTGGGGTATGGACATAGCAGTGGCATGGGGGGGAGGCCCCTTGAACATTAGCATCTTTCCAAGAATGGTCTATCCAAGGACTGGATAAACACAGACTGGGTTTGTACAAGATTCCTCCATGAAAATAATCCTCTAGGAGATTCTTCATAAATTCAGTTCATGAATTTGGAGCTTCAGTAGTTGAATAATTATTGGAACAAGGATCTGACTTTTTGGTTGAAAAGGTGGGTGATGTCTGGTTTGAGACAGCATGGGCTGAGTAGGCCTGCGGGGTGGGGGGAGGCTGCTGCTTTCTAATGTAGTTTTTACTCTGGAGTAAAAAGAGTATCCATCAGTTTAGATCAAGGGGCACTAAATCCCTCCCATTGATAATAATCATTTCATGAGCATCACGAGGGAGTCTTCTCAAGGGCTGGCCAAGGGGACCCATCTGAGGAGAACCTCCTTTTCCCCCAGGCAAGCATCTACTCTCCTGGTCTCCATGTTAGGCAGGCCACAGCAGCACTTTGCCTGTTAAGAACCACGGTTCTCATCATCCTGGCCTATGGCCCCCAAAGGTATGTGTCCTGCCTGTCACTTGTCACATTGTCACCCTTCACAAGCTCGGATTCCGTAGTTCCAGCAACCATTTCTGAGCATGGAGGTGAAGGTGGTGGTGGGTGTTATGAGCTGAATTATGTCATCCCCCCCAATTCAGATGTTGAAGGCCTAACCCCCCAGTATCACAGAATGTGACTGTATATGAAGACAGGGCCCTTAAAGAGGTAATTATGTTAAAATGAGGTCACTGGGGTGGGCCTGAATTCAATGATTAGCGTCCTTCCAAGAAGAGGAGATCAGGACACACATATACAGTGGGGTGGCCATGTGATGTTAGAGAGGAAGGAGGGCCGGCAACAAGCCAGTGAAAGATGCCTCAGAAGAAATGATCCCGTCAGCACCTTGATTTTGGACTTTTGTCCTCCAGAGTTGTGGGGGAATAAATTTCTGTTGTTTAGCCACCCAGTCTGGGGTACTTTGTTATGGCAGCCCAAATAGACTAAAAGAGTGGGGAAGGTAACAAAGTAGATATGGAAGAAGCTTCTGGAACCCCTGACAAGGCCACCCCTGACAAGGATACTTAGGAGGGTGGCCTGTAGAAAGAAGATAAACAGGTTGGACTGCAGGTTGGACTGGGACACCATCTGGGGGCAGGTCTGGATTCTGGAGAAAGACCAGCTGGATGCCGAAGCCAGGATTCCAGAGAGATCAACTGAGGAAGGGGGCACTGGAGGGGCTTCCTTGCTTGCCCCACCCACCAATGAACAACCTGATATACTGTCCCTCCACTCCAAAGGGGGTCGAGCCTGTAACTACCCAGAACATGAAGGAACAGCCAAGAGTACATAAGAACCATTTCCTAAGACGTGAAACACAAGCCAGGGTTCTGTTTGTTCTCTGGCAATGAAAACATTATACATTTGTATTAAGAGAGAAAAGAAAAAGCAACGAACCCACATGAGACTCTCAAGAGAGAATCCTATCACGGCCACATTCAAGGAGTCTGGCCTTCCCCAGCACTCTTCACCCTGCGGGTCCTAGGATGGCTGCCCAGGTAGATAGATGGCCGTGTCCAGGGGCGCTTTAGGGGTGCATTAGGGCTCAGATGGGCCCTGGACACTTTGGCCTTCATGGACCCTTTTCTATATCAAAATAATATTTAGAGTTATATTTTACAACTGTGTTGGTAGAAAGATGAATATGCTAGCATTGTATATCAAAATATTTTCTTAAACCTAAACGTTTATCTCTTCCTTCTGACTTGAAGATAAATTAAAACATTCTCAGGGGCTCATACAGTAGGGTGGGCTACTCAGCCTCATGGGTGAACGGGCTCTGGTCCTCGTGTGAGGGCCCCTGGAGCTCAGAGGTGACAAGCTGGGCAGGAGGGTTGGGGAGAATGGAAAACCAGACTTGGTTCTTGGCAGAGCCTGGGGCAGAGAGTAAGGCACAGGAGGATGAGACCAGGATGCTGCCATCGGCTGCTGTGTGGTCCCCAAGGCAAGAGAGAAGTGGGAGTGGACCTTAGTTCAGGGAGGCACCATCATGCTCCCTCACTGGCCCTCCTGGCCTAGGGGGCTTTGAATCTTCCCATCAGAGGGGCAAGCCTGGCCCAGAGCCTTGGGCTGGCTTTGAAAGGTGGGTCGGGGGCGGGGGGTGGGGGAATGGAGCTTGGGGCAGGAGGTGGGCAGGGACACAGGGGATGTGGCCTAGTGACATCCCCCTGGCTGTAACCCAGCAGAAACTTACTGTGTTTCCTCCACGATACCCAGCACAGTTCTGGCCTGTGGACGGCTGGGAAGTTATTTTTATTGATTGCCACCAAGTTTGTGTCCGTGTGACTGTAAACTCGACCACCCGCAAATAGAGCCCTCTGTCCAATGGTTACAACAGTTCCAGGCAGCAGGGGGCGCCCGGGTGCTGGAAGTTAAAGGTGACTGGGTCAGGTGTGTGAGCCCTGGGCTTGGGTGGCCAGAGGGCAGAGGCTCCAGGAAAACTAGGGGCAGAGAAGAAAGTCAGAGGGTTCAGAAGCTGGGGCATTCCATAACGCTAAGGCAGGTGCCGACAATGGCAGCTTTGGTCTAGAAAGCCCTCCTGGGCAGGAGAGGTCCAGTTTAAAAAATAAATCAGGGGTGGGGCACCTGGGTGGCTCAGTAGCTTAATGTTAAGAATAACTCATCCCCTTCAAAGCACCTCCATCTCTGTAAAGCCCTTTTCCACCCTGTGATGACTCCTTGCTTCCTCCCTGAAGCACCAAGAACAGCTCTGCACCAGTCCAGGAACACATGCGTCAGGGTCATGAATGATTGGGGGAAAAGCCGAAGCCAACCCCCCTTCTGAAGACTATGAATCTGGAGAACCTTTCCGATCACTTGTCTTTGTCAAAAAGTAAACACAGAGGGAAAAGAAAGATGGGATCCACCTTTCAGAGAGAGGCTGGCGGGCCACCTCTGAGGACTGCATAAGGCCGTCCCCACCCCCCCCTCGAGGAACCAGGAGTGAACAATCAGGGGCAGGTGAAAAGAAGCAAAGAGGGCCGTGTGTGGGAAGTACAGGGCAAAGACAGGCCGAGCCAGTATTATAACTCAGAAAAACATCGGGCATTGGCCCGGCTCTTTCATAAGCTCTAAGATTGCGGCACTTGCTTTGAAAGCATGGTAGGGAATTGGGCTGGGTCATGAGAAAACTGGGGTGCCAGGGGGAGAAGGGGGGTCGATGCCTTTTCTCTAAGGCCTGGGCCTAGTGCTCATCTTTCTTCAACTTTCTCACAGTTCACATATATGGAATATGAAGCCCAGACAAGTTAAGTAATTTGATATTCAGGGTCACACAGCAGGTTGGCAGAAAAATCTAGAATGTAAGACCCAAATAATGGACTCCCACTCTAATGTTTTTTGTTTAAATTATCGAGCCATTCAACCAAATGAATAATCATTCAGAGTTTGCCGTGTGTTGGGCTCTCCCCCGATCTCGGCGTCCAGAGTGGCTTCTGAGTGTTTGCTTCCCACCACCTTTCTATCGTCTCTGCTCCCCCGCAAATCCAATCCACATACCACAACTTAGCCGAGCTCCTCTGTGGTTCTCTCTCCCTGACTGCCTCCCTTCTGCCTGCCAGGCTATGCCCCCGGTGGACTTTTGGCATTCTGCCTGCAGGGGTCACAGTAGGACAGAGACCAGGCTGACACCAGCCAGGCCCCAAACGGCCCCCTCTCAGGACCTTTACTCCCTAGTCTGGGGAGACCAATACCAACAGAGGCACAGTGGACTTCGAGGTAAGTGATGCCTGCAAGTGTTTTGATGTGTTTTTCGGTCATTCCCGATCATCGTATTTAGCCTTTGCTGGTGCTAAGTGCTTTCCACACACACCATGTAAACCTTCCAACAACGCTCTTGGTTGAGTCCAGCTATTGTCCCCATTTCACAGATGAGAAGCTGGGGTTTAAAAAGATTAAGTAGAATGAGGCACAAGGGACACATCCTCCTCACAGAAGAATTCCAAATATAAAGGTGAATGCTCTTCCCTCTGAGAGGTGTGGCTTAACTCCTCTGCCCTTGAAGGTGGGCTGGATTTAGTGACTGGCTTCTAAGTAATAGACCATGGAAAGGGAAAATGGTAACTCTGCAGTGGAGAAACCAGGCAAACACCACTTTCACCAGGTGATCAAGGTAACATCACTAGTGATGCCATATTGACAGCAGGTACCCCCTCACATGATACGATGAGGGCACTTGGCCTTTGTGGTATTCTCCCCCAAATCCATAACCCCAGTCTTTTTTTTTTTTTAAGTTTATTTATTTATTTTGAGACAGAGTGCGAGTGGGGGAGGGGCAGAGAGAGAGGGAGACAGAGAATCCCTAGCTGGCTCCGAACCATCAGCATGGGGCCCTATGCGGGGCTTGAATTCATGGAAGTGTGAGATCATGACCCAAGCCGAAACCAAGAGTCAGATGCTTAACCGACTGAGTCGCCCAGGCACCCCCATAACCCCAGTCTAATCATAAGAAAATGCCAGAAAAATCCAAACTGAGGTATAGTCTACAAAATACCTGCCCAGTACTCTTCAAAGTGTCAGAATCGTGAGAAAAGAAGGAAAGATCGGGAAATGGTCACAGACTGGACACATAGTAAAATGCAAGGCCATATCATGGTTTGGAGGTCACGGAACAGAAAAACGATCTAAGTGGAAAAAATGGTGGAATCTGAATAAGATCTGTCGTTTAGTTACTAGTAATGTTCTATTGTTAATTTCTTAGTTTTAATAAATGTACCATGGCTATGTTGTTATGTAAGTGATTAACACTAGACAAAGCAAGGTAAAGGATACAAGGGAACTTTCTGCACCATAGTAGCAACTCTTCTGTAAATCTAAAATTACTGAAAAGAAAAAGTTAAACAGAAAAAGATGAAGCCTAAGGTCACAAGCCAAGTCAGGATTCAAATCCAGACCCCTGGGTCCCTAAGGCCTTTGACCTTAACGACTGCCTTTGGTTTCTTGAAATAATGTTACCTGGTGTTTATTGTGTGTTGTGTTCCTGGCACTTTTACATAAATTATCCTCCAAACAAGTCATTCCTTGTTTTACAGACACTTTCTCTTGTGTTTTTCCTCTTGTGGCTGGTGCATTCTTCAAGGGATGGGGACTTTTCAAAAGTAGGAGTAAAAGTCTTCACATCAATCCAAATGCTAGCTTGTTCACAGGTGCTCTCTCGCTCTCTCTCCCCCTCTCGCATACACACACATACACACACACAACACTCTCTGTCACACACACTCTCTCACATGTACACTCTGTGTCTCTCTCTTTCACAGCCAAACATTTACCCAGATGTATGCTTAGGATGGTTAGATCTTCCCTTTCCTGTTCTCTAGTGGCGAGGGGATCATTCTGCTTCCCAGTCAAAAGATACACTGGGGAACCGTCCCAGTCAAAGATGCAAAAAGGGACGTATTTACCCTCAGAAATTTCGGTTCCTTGGAAGCATGATCCCATTTTGGATCCAGCTGGCTCCAGCCAACAGCATCCCCAGGGCGCTCTTCCTGTCGAAGGCAGGGCCCAGGAAGCCTGTAAGAGAAGGATTCCCCAGGAGCCCTTCATGTTGCCTCCCGTCCCCAGCTGGGACCCCCTCTTTGGGAGCAGTGACCCACTTCCTGTTTAAATCCACTGGGTTGTTGGAAGTTTTGCGTTTGTTGTTATCAGATGCATCAGGAGGAATGATCGCCTGCTGGCTGGAGGGCACATCAAGCCTAAGGCCAGGATTTGGTCTCTGAGGAGGAGACTTGGAATGGAGACCCGCATGGGGAGAGAAGGTTTGTGGGTAACTTCCCCAGTAAAGGAAAATGAAACACCCCCTCCCTGTGCCATCCCCTCTCCATTGCTTTGAGTTCCCTCCTCTCATCTTACTTTGTTTGCCTTCCAAGGAGGAGCACTTGCCTTCCCTAGAGCCCTGTGTGGGCAGAAAAGGCAGGTTGTCCGTGATCACATCGCCTTCCCCAGGGAATGGACCAGTCAGCGGTGTTGGCTGAGTGCCTCCAGTGTGTCCTCTGCGTGAGGGGCTATGATGCACATGGGTAGGGGTGTGGGAAGAGCTTGAAGTTCAGAGATTCCTCCGTCTCGCCTTCCACAGGCTTTTAGGTCTCTGGATGAAGTTGAGACTTATTTAAAATTTTTAAAAATGAATCTGATTTATTTAGTTAGTGTAAGTAGTCTAATATATTTAGTTAGTCTAAATAACTAAATTCTTTATTCAATGATTGAGACAATTGAATGGACTCGATCCATATCCACATCTTAATTGATCTTTTCTAAGCCAGCTAAGAAGAGTGATTTCTGGGGTGCCTGGGTGGCTCAGTCGGTTAAGCGTCTGACTCTTGATTTCAGCTCAGGTCATGATCTCAAGGTTTGTGGGTTCAAGCCACACTGGGCTCTGCACTGACGGTGTGGAGGCTGCTTGGGATTCTTCCTCTCTCCCTGTCTCTCTGCCCCTCTCCAGCTAGCACTGTCTATCTCTCTCTCTCTCTCTCTCTCTCTCTCTCTCAAAAAAAAGAGTGATTTCCATGTTTAGCAGGAAGAAGTAGAGCAGCATGCACTCAGGTTTAGGTTCATCTAGGCTGGGCATGGGAAGGATTGAGTGGCAGGTCAGAAGGCCATGAGACAGGGGGGCCAGACATGGGAGTCAGCAGGGGCAGGGGGCAGTCAGGACTGAAACAGCAGGGCCAAACTCCGGGGGGACTGAGCAGTTCATCCTCATTGCTCCAGAAAGGAACATGGAGCCTGGGAAGGTGGATTTCTCCTTTCAGGATACATGGGATGGGGGTGCTAGGCAACAGAGACGGGACTGAAAGCAGGGTGTGGGCGGTGCCCCCATGAAAGGTCATCTGGTTGCATGTCACTCTCCGACTCCTACCGTGTTGATAGCTGCAGCTGGCTTGCAGACCAGCATGACTTGGCCATGCTCTGGGGCACTTAAGTCCTGTGAGTCTCTGCTGGGCTCTGGGTCCCTCCCCTCCCAGGTGTGGAGAAATAGGGCAGGATAAGAATTCCTGATGCAGAGAATCCTAAGAAAGGCAATTTCAGGGGTGCCTGGGGCTCAGTCAGTAAAGCGTCTGACTTCAGCTCAGGTCACGATCTCACCATTTGTGAGTTCGAGCCCCACATCGGGCTCTGTGCTGACAGCTCAGAGCCTGGAGCCTGCTTTGGATTCTGTGTCTCCTTCTCTTTCTCTGCCCCTGCCCTGCTCGTGCTCTGTCTCTCTCAAACATAAACATTAAAAAAAAAAAAAAAAAAAAAAGGAATGCAATTTCACTTTTAAATTGTTTGGGGTCTCTTGCTGTCTGAGCCACCTATTTCCTAAAAAGACTTGGCCATCCCCTGGGCCTCAGTGAGCAGTTAGGAGGGGAGGTTGGCCCAGGAGCTCTCGCTCATTCAGCGGGAACTATCCTGCTGCCTCCCACTTTTTACAACCAGCAGAGGGGAGGGCTCACACCCTAGCCCCAACTTCCAGATGTCTCCTCCCCCTGTATACAAATATGCACCCTTTTTCCAGGTCTGTGTACACCCCAGAGCTAGGAAAAAGGGGTACCTAGTTACACAATGTCAAGTCTTTGAGCAGAACAACATGCAGGAGATGTGCTCACAGGTGGCTTGACTGGGTTGTGGCCGGGGTCTGGTTCTCTTACACATGGTCCATCTGCAGGATCTGGTGGCCCCTTCGCCTCTGTCCATCTGGAATGATGCTGCATGACAGGCAAAGCCCTGGTCTGGCAAGAAGAAGTAGGACCCAGGGGAGGAAGAGAAGTTAGAGAAAAGATAACTATGGAGGAGAAGGGGACACCCTAGTAGAGGAGGCACTGATCAGGCCTGCAGGCTGAGTTCACAGCACCCCAGGCATTAGAGAGCTGGGGGCGGTGGGGGGGTGGTGGAGGGTGAGTGGAATCGGGCACAGAGTTTGCCTCGACACAGACCTCGCCCTGCCCTGTGCAACCTGTGTTAGAAGATATGACTTGAATCGGGAGGTAAGAATAAATTGTATGTTTCTTAGACTGTGTGTGCTTGGCTGGCTACAACAGTAATATTATTTAGCAAAGAACCTTTCGTCTTCTAGAAAGGACTCCTACCATGAGAACTGAAGATCTGAAGTGTAGTACTCATGGAGTGTAGTAACTTTGTGTTGACCTACCTGCCTCCCCAAAGAGGCAGTGAGCCCCTGGAAGGTAGGATGACCCCAGCTAATGCCACGTGCAGCAGAAGAACTGCCCACAGAGCCCTGCCTCAATTCCTGACCCATTGAATTGGGAGAGATGAAAAATGATCTGTAACTAATTGAATGAATGAGGGAATGGACACGGGACTGAGGCTTGTCTAGGAAACCTGATTTATTTCTACTACAAAGACTGAAGTCAGTGGCTGGAACAAACTTACTATGTCCTGCTCGTTCAACAGATGTCTAACTCCTGTCTCAGGAGAATCCAGATGGGTTTGATTAGAATTCAGCTCCATTGATGCCTGGGTGACTCGGTTGGTTAAGCCTCTAACTTGGGCTTAGGTCATAATCTCACGGTTTGTGGGTTCGAGCCCTGTGTCAGGCTCTGTGCTGACAGTGTGGAGCCTGCTTGATATTCTTGCTCTTTCCCGCTCTGCTCCTCCCCTACTTGCACTTTCTCTCTCTCTCTCTCAAAATAAATTAACTTAAAAAAACCCAGAGAATTCAGCTCCATTCAGCAAGTAAAAGAATAAAAGAATCTGTGTGGTGCAGTGGATGGGCTTCTGATCTAAACTCCCCCAACCGCATGAGGCCCGCAGTCCCCCAGGCCACTGTTTCTGGCCTGACGCTCAGTGTGACTGTGACTGTGACTGGTCTTGCCTGACACCTTCTCTCCTGAGTTAGCTGCTCCCTCTTCAGGTCCCAGAACCTTGCATCCCCAATATGCAGGGGTGCACGCCTTGCCGCCTTGTAATTTCTCATTCATCTCTTTGCCTCTCCTGCTGGTCTGTGCTGTGACTGTCTTCATTTCTCAAAGCACCAACTTCAGAGATGCTGAATGTTTGAAGGAGGGAGGGAAGGGCAGGGAACCCCATCAGCTCCCCCAGGAGGGAACTAGAGCTACAGGAGACAGAAATTTGTTTTTGTGACTTTAACTGTTTATTATGAACAATGTCAACCACACATAAAAGTAGTGGAAAATAAAATAATAAATCTTCATGTCTATTCATCTGGTTTCAACAATGATCAATATTCTGGCATTCTTGTCTTACCTACCCTGTACTTTTTGCTAGAATATTTTATTTTATTTTTAAAGTTTTAAAACATTTATTTATTTTGAGAGAGCGTGTGCGCGCACACACACATACACACACACACACACAGGGTAGGGGCAGAGAGAGAGAGGGAGAGAGAGAACCCCGGCCAGATTCCACACTGTCAGTGCGGGGCTCGAACCGACTGAGATCAAGAGCCAGAGGCTTAACTGACTGAGTCATACAGGCGCCCCTGCTGGAATATTTTAAAAATAAATCCCAGATATCCTTTCATTTCACCTGTAAACACTTCAAAAATGTGAGATTGAAGGTAGAGTCACTGAATTTGCGGGTTAAATGAACCTCAGGTGTCATCCTGTGTTCCCGCAGGCCAGCCCTGGGCCAGCCCTAACCCTAGAGGATGGGGCCTACACAGCAGATCCTGCTATCAGCACTCTGCTTCCTTTTCTCCAGCTGCCCTCTCCTCCTACACCACATCCTTGTGATTTAGGGACTGTCATTTCCATTTACGAGCAAGGCAGTTTATGCTTAGAGAGGCTGAGGGATTTGCCCAGGGTCATCCAGGCAGTGGACGTAGACACAAGATTCTCAGCCACTTCTTTTGAACTGCAAAGCCCAGCTTGCCTGACTGCACCACGGGCTGGGCTGCTGTCCTCTCAGTTAATCCTTAAGAGGGGAGCAGTTGTGAGCACTCCCTTCGCAATGGCACACAGTGGAGGGCAGGCTCTTGTGTTTCTCCCGGTTTCTGGTAAACGGTGCTGTTGAAAAGGTGGCTTTGGGAGCGAGGTTTTAGGAAAAGCATTAAATCTGGGAGGTAGGTTTTAGGAAGAGCATTAAGTGAGTGGGAGACAGTTTTATCTTTATCTCTTCAAAGAGATCCTCAAAACACACACTATTGGGAACTCTCCTCCCCCCACGCCAGGGACCACTAGGTCTCTACTCCTGCCCTGCCCACGCTGCCATGAGCCTCATTCCCTATTGTAGCTCCTGTCCTTTGATGTCGGATAAACACAATTCATCTCTTTCATATCACTACAAAGGAGCTTCCTAATTACTTTGTTTAGACAGTCTCTTTCCCAAATATTAAACATTTGGTCTTCTCAGGCCCCTCAAGCACTTAACATCATCCAGGTTGTTGCAAAATCCACTTTTCCCCAAACTGGTTGGCAGATGCTTTACTCTCCATTACCAGCCTCTCTAGGCAAATCTGGACATGTCACCCCCCTACTCCCACCCCACACACATTCTTTCCCCCATGAGGATGTGCTAGGATAGAGCCTCCCTCTGGGAGAGGGTCAGCGCAGGAGGGTTCTCAGCCTGCTGGAAACCTCTGGAGAAGCCCCAGGGAAATGGGAACGCTCTCATCACCCAAGGACTCAGGGCTGGCCTATCATTCCTGAAGAAGGCTTGTGGGAGAGGCTTTGCCCTTGGTGGTGACCGGGCCAGCACCTAGGCCAGGGCCATATGCTGGCTGGTGGAGGAACAGATGCTTCCTTGAGTGGCCTGGGTCTTTCCAGATGCCTCCTGGCTTGTACCTGGAGGTAAAATAGGACCCCTTCTCCTTCAGAAAAAAAATCACTCTAATCCTGGAGCACTCTCCCCTCCACCCTGCCCCCCTTCCTTAGGTAGGGAAGTTGGCTCACATTGCTTCCTCCTTGACAGCTTTTAATATTCTCCCTTCTAATACCTCCCTCCTGGTTCTATGATCCTTCACCACCCAATGTCATGTGTACCTCCAGAGCCATGTTCCTCCATCGTCAGCCCGTCCTGCTGTCTCTCTCCATGCTGTGGCTGGTCCCTGAGCTAGGGATGTTCCTAGGGTGTCTCTCCTGTCTCATGAGCCTCACTGCTCCAGCTGAGCAGAAAACAGCCTGCTTTCCCCCTGCCAATGTGGGGATCAGGGAAGATCTCTCAGAAGGGACACTTGAGCAAAATCTTTTTCCTTCTTTCCTTCACTCCCTCCCTCCCTTCCTTCCTGCCTTCCAGTCTTTCTCCTTTCTTTCCACTTTTTATTACGAAAAATTTCAAACATCACAAAAGCACATAATGCAACCCCACATAACAGCTGTCAACTCAAGCCAACCTTGTTTCATCTAAACTTCCTTACTCCATGCTACCCCTGCTCCCCACCACGGGATTACACTAGCTAATTCCAGACATTGTATCATTCCCTCGATAAACACTTCACTATGTATCTCTAAAAGACAAGGACTGTTAGAAAAAGCACCACAGTATCACATCTAAAAACATAAACCATTATTTTAATAGCATCAAGTGTCCAGCCTGTGTTCAAATTTCCCCAAGTGTCTGATAGCTTTCTGTAGTTAGTTGGTTTGGATCAGGATCCAAACAAAGGTTGAGTAGAGAGATGTGAAGGGGTTGATAGAGCCCACATTTTGGTATGGATGTGGGTGGTTGGTGGGGAGGGGCAGGGGATCCTCTCCATTCCTGCAATGCCTACCACTGACGGCAGGGACTCCCATTTGTTACCCTCTTGAGCTCATCACTAGCTTGCCATTGAACTCTCTTGTTCTTTCCTGGTCAAACTCAAGTGTGGCACAGCTTCTTTGTATCCCCTCCCTGGCAGTCAACACTGGCCAGAGTCCTTGTCTTTCTGTACTGACTCTACTATCTTTCCCTTTCCCTGGTCACACTGTCTTCAACCACCGCCCCCCCACCCCCGACCCTGGCCCCCCGCCCACCACCCATTTGTCTTCCCACTGTGATCTCAGCAATGGCACATCGCTCGTATGGCTTAGATTTCAGCAATCTGACACATTGTCAAGCCTATTAAATGTGTGCCAGTGAAGAAATAATACATGTGCAAGTTCTCATTTTTTATTTGCTGCTCCCTTGGGTTGCTTTCATTTAGGGGTATTTGGAAGTGTCTATTATGTGCCATGCACCTCTGAAATTCCTCAGTTAATTCCCACAATCATGTGAGTTAGTATGATTATTATTTATCCCTATTTTACAGAAGAGGAAACTAAAGCTCTGAATGATTGTTTAGTCAGATCTCATGGCTGCTAAGTCGTAGATCCCTCGTACCTCACATCACTTTCCCCACTACCAGGGAAGAGCCTTTTGGGCTGTCAGTCCTGGCTGGAAAGTTCTAGAAAATGCCAGTAATAGAGCAAGAGGTCTCCTATTTCCCAGCTGCAGGAAATGGTTCTTGCAGGAAATGGTTCTTCCCCTATTTCTACTCAGGTCTCAGGGCGATTATCCAGTCCACACCCAACCTTTCTCCTCCAGCGCAATGCAGCCGAATTTTCCTCTGCTGGCATCCTCGGTCCCCCTGGATAAGCAAGCCTAGAGCAGGTAGTTCAAAGCCTCCTGCTTAATTGTGCCATCCTATGCATCATTAGGCAGGGAGCAAAGCAAAGCAATTAAACACACATTTTCATAGGAGACCTTTGCAGGAAGGCAATCCTTCCTCGGCACTGTTTGCGTTCATGGGCTGGCGGCCCCAGGTTTGGACCTGGGGGAGGCAGGAAGCTCTCAGGTGCTAGGACATGTTTACCTGCTTCTTGCTCTGTTTCCTGCTTCTCCCCCTCCACCCTTGGACAGAGAGAAGGTCAGCGGTTCTGGGGAAAGAGTAGTTCCTTTGTGTTTTCTTTCTTTTCTTCCTGTGCCTAATTAGGAATTATGTTTGGGAATCAAGCTAATTAATCTCTGCCAGCCCAGGGTGAGATCAAGCTCCTTGCACTATCAGCGTTGATCAATAACTCATTGCCGAGAGTCTGAAAAACAGCCCTGCCCCTTTCAGCACAGGGTTTAATGAGGATGAGGTGGAATTGCCCAGGGGAGGCCTGGAATGAGTAGGTGTGGTGGCCCAGCCTGACAGAATGGAGGTGTCAGCGAAGAGGATCTTCTAGCCTGCACCTTTTGAGTGTGAGGTGGCCCCCACGAGGCAGGGCTTTCGAATGAATGCTCGAGGCCCTACAAGACAGGGGTTCTAGCTTCATTACTGTGCTGGTTTGAAACTTTATCCAATTTCTCTGAGCTGCAAGGGTGGTCACTGGGAGCACTCAGAGGATGGAAAAAAACCATCGTGGCGAATAGCTGGGTCATATTTCAGGTCAAGGTGGTCCCTCCAGCTTGCTGAACAGAGGCCCTGCCACAGCCTGCTCCCAGCATGGAGTTGCCACATTGGCCCATGAAGGACCAACTGTCTAGAAAAGACTGCCTTGCAGAAAAAAAAAAAAAAAAAAAAAAAAAAGGCTGCTAAAGTCCAGAGAAATGGAGAAAGCAAAATACCTCATAGGGCTGCAAGGGACCCTGCCTGAGATCAGGGGAAAAGGGGTCTGTTTAGAGCTTCTAAAAAACCTGTGCTGTCCCTGGGGGTCCTCATGGCCTTAGGCACTAGGTTAGATCTCCAGACATACAGAGAGGGACCTTGCTCCAGAGGGTAAGACAGTGTTCTGTTTCTTCCCAAGGAAACAATCAAGAAACAGAGAAGAAAAAAGTGGTAAGTAAAAAGATTGTGGAATTGAAGAAACCCAGAATGGTTTTACGACCTTTGGAAGACCTAGTCTCCATTATAACAAATACATTGATATATATATGTACACCTGGCACCTGGCTGGCTCAGTTGGTGGAGGATGAGACTCTTGATCTTGGGGTTGTGGGTTCAAACCCCGCGTTGGGTATAGAGATTACTTAAAAGTAAAATCTTCACAAAAACCAAAACAAAAAAATGAAATATATTAAAAAGAGCTCAAATTCCACATTAAAGAGTAATTTTATTTTGCTATGCAACTTTGAGATAATTTTAATAATTATTTTTAAAACTATTTTCATTTTTGCAATTTTTTAAATCTTTTAGCTCTGTAATATTTTTTCAGGTTGTACATGTTTTCAGGGCTTGGAGGCCTGGGGCATTGTGTTTACAGTGCCCAAGGTTAAAATGGATCAGAGAGGCCAAATACTTTAGCCAGGACCCTGTCTAGTGGAGCATCGACCCTCAAGAGTGGGAAAGGAAAACTTGGTAGCATTGCAGCAGCATCCCTTATCAGTTTTGGGAAAAGACTGGAGGTCTGGGCCAAAGGGAACAGAAAAACCCTTTCAGGTTGCCTTCTGGAATACATGATTCAAGAAGGAAAGAAAAAGAAGACAGGAAGGTTATTTCTAGTCCCATGAACATGCCCCATGGGCAGGGGTAAGAGCTCCTGGGGCAGGGGAACTCATAGGGGACCACTCCAAAAAGATGAGGACATTGTGGCCCTTCAAACCCAGGTGACTCTGGACTACCCACTGATCCAGCAGGCAGGGACTATCTCAATGTCCTGTGAACACCAGGATACTAGACACAAGCAACCTTAGAAAGTTTGGATCCAGACTACTGGTCTGCATCACAGACCACAAAAATGGAGGAGGAATGGGATTCATCGATCTCAATAACACCACAGACTTCCAGGAGTTAAGAGTGGCAATTTTTCAAATACTGATTATCCTGTTGAGATCGCCTATGGTTCCAGTGACTGCTCTGCAAGCCTCTGCATTTTGCCAGTTTGTTTTTTGAGAGTGAGCAAGTGAGTGTGAGTGGGTAGGGGCTGAGAGAGAAAGAATCCCAAGCAGGCTCCATGCTGCCAGCGCAGAGCCTCACGTGGGGCACGATCTCATGGACCTTGAGATCATGACCTGAGCTGAAACCGAGAGTCAGACGTTTAACCGACTGAGCCACCCAGGCGCCCCTGGGTTTTGCGTTTTTAGGAGATAGCAATGAGATGCTGTGCAAGCTGTGGCAGGACAGCTCTAGCTCCCTTACAGGGCTAACCTGTTGGGGGAATTCGCTGTCAGCTTCCAGGTGCAGCACCTTGGCAGCAGTGTTCCTGAGTTCTGCCTCCCCAGGTAACTCCCACGAAATGACTGGCCACCACAGGGACAGAACTACCTTATCATTTCTGCCCAACCCAACATTCCTCAACGAGCAACCTTCATGGACCCCATTAGACTGCTCAGGACTTTTTCAGGGCTACAAGGCAGCCTGATGCTCTTCCTAATACTTCTTCCTTCTCCACACTCCCCACCCTCCACTTTCTTTTATAGATATCAGAGCTGCATCCCTGACTACTCTGGATTCCTTTCCCTGTTGTTTCCCACTGGTGCTAGCACCAATAAATCCTTCTAACTTCATGTTGGCATCTGCTTCTGGAGGATCCAAACTGACACAGCTACCAACCCACACAGTGTGACAGGGCAGCCTACTGGCTCACTCTTTTGAAATGTGATGGCTTAAAAAATGTGGCCATTAGGAGGGTGTTGAAAATAAATGTTTTTTTTGATTGCCCCCGAAAGAAAGTAGGCTGCTGCAAAGATGGGTCAACATCTCTTGGGGTTGACTTGACCACCATTTACCTCTCACAGGATGGCTAAACAGGAATCATCCTGGGAGCTGGTTTTAAGGAGAGCTACTATTTATTTAAAAAATATTTATCATTTATTGAGTACTTATTATGTGACAGGAACCATGGTAAGAGCTTCCCATACATTGTTTCATTCAATACTTACACAATTCGAATATGTGTCGCCACTTTTCAGATAAGGAAATGGAGCTAAT
>NW_026057582.1:97458951-97621451 GCF_023721935.1 Panthera uncia | reverse complement strand
ATTAAATCACCCACTGAATTCCTCCCCATTGACCAGCCATCCAAGTGACAGAGAAATAAAGGCGAGGATAAGGAAACACGGGTGACCATTGCTCTTGTATTCCATTAGGTAATTAGCCTCAGAGTGCTGTGTTCATTTATCACACTACCTGCCTCGGTGACTACTGGGTTTTGTTACAGTCACCATAATCGCAGCCTGAAAATCTTCTTTGTATTTTAAATCCATTTTGTGCTTACTTACAGCTAACACTTTACAAGTACTATATGTAGTACTTACTGCTTGGAAAACAAAGCAATTTCTAAGTAGATTCTTCCCTTGTAATTTACACTCTTGCTATTACAAGCTTTACTATGAAACCTAGAAGCTTGAAAAGTCTTGGTTATTATTAGAAATAAAGCAATGTTTATTTTGGGGAAAATCTAGGGGACAAAATTTCCCCCTTTAAAATCTTAGCTAGGGTATGGTCACAGATGGTCTCTGTTGATTTTTGTAAGGTAAATATGCAAAGCACATAGGGCTACATGAGGATTCTGGATTGTGACCATTAACTATTCAGATTCAGAGACCAAATATAACACCCACAAAGAGAAAATAAAAATGAATGAAAAAATGAGAGTGAGAGAAATGCTATACCAAGTAATATTTTCCTATTTCATGGAAAACACTATTCATATGGCAAAAGGATAGGAGAGGGCAAACAAAAGACTTTTCCCTTCCTTTTTAAGACACTAATAGGTATGCCGGGAATGCTAAGGGCCAATGGTTGTCACTGCTTTGTTCTGCACGTGAACAGCTTTAACGAATGCTGGCATCAGCTGAGTATAGATCAGCTTTCCACATTAACTTTTTCCCTTTATATGTAGACCTTACAGTTCCATAACAATAAATAAAATTTGTAGTTACAATGCATTTGTCAATTCAGTTTAGGCACAAGGCAACTTCCACGGTGAGTGGAGAGAACGAGACAGTCTCTGATTGTGCAGAAGCGACACACTGCTTGCAACAAAATGACATGCTGCAAACATTTCATGGGCTGACGTTCTATCTGATGAGCTTCCTATCTTCACTTCTGATGGAAGTGTTGACCAGTTGCTTTGATCGTAGGATTACATTTGAGTTTCTTGCTTCAAGTGTTTTGTTTTTTCTTCTCCCTCCTAACAGGTTTGTGTCTTCAGATAATCTGAGTTGTCCAAGTCCTTATGAGGAGAGGTCACCTTCTATCTAGCCTACTGATAACTCTGGAACTGTGGCAGGGAGAGCCAAGAGAAAGAACAGAACCAATTAGGATATCACTGTTAAAAAAAAATACCTCCCCAGAAAAAAACAAATTGATATTGATATTTCTCATTTATACCAGGTTTATTCTAAATTAGTAGTCTGCTCAATGACTTATAAAAGAGTTTCAGAATTGCTTTTAAGGTGTAATTGAAATGGTGTGGTAAGATTTTTAAAGGAGATCATGTGATTACAGCAATCACAAGATACAGGATTATACGACAGCTGGGGCAATTATGCAAACTTTTATTTTGAATGGTATGCAACACTCAAGTTGGCAATACCTGAGCTCTGAGGTTCTACTCGGTCATTTCTCAGTGGAGAGACAATGTGAAAGCATCCCTTTACTGATACATCCAGTCCACCATACTGTGTTCATAGTTTATATATCTTCTCTAAGCAGCAAGTTTCTGAAGTTAGGACCATTTGGTATTTGTTTTCACATTGGTCCCTATTCCCAGTCCATTAGAAGATCCTCAATAAATGTTCAATGAGTGAATGAATTATTAAACTTTACTAGTATTAGTACAAATTTTTTACACACTTATAGTCTCAATACATATAGTTGTTAACACTGAAATTTTCCATGTTAGTCATTTTTGATGACAATAATTTTACCAAGAATCACACCTTTCACATCTTTATTAAACTAACAACAGTACTGTTTCCTAACAGAGTTATGCTCTTAGAAATGGATAACTGAGATATTCAAAGCTACTTGGCTTTATATTATGTGGTGGAAAAATCTGTGCTTTTAGGGTCAGTCACCCCAAGGCCATTTATCAGCCATTTTTGTTTTAGCAGTAATTTTCCTGCTGGCCAGTCTTTTGCTGGTTTTAATCTGTTATTCAGTTCTATAAAGAACTGAATGTTATCAGGTGAAACCAGATAACCACCTTTATGAAATTAGCAACTTTTAAAACATATGTTAAGACAATAAACACTAACTTATAAAATGTTATGGAACAAAATTCATTTACTGCATTTCTTATAATCCTGAAACTTTTTTTTTTTTTTAAAGGATTCTTGATCTCTTTTTGACAGGTAAGAATGCTCAGGTTTAATTTTACCCTAAGTGTGGGAATTTCCTCATTCTAGAGATAATGGTAGAGACATGAAAGCAGTAGGAGATATAGAAAAGCCATAAAAGAAAAGGAAGTAAACAGGGGAAGAGATGTGAGGTAGGGAGACAGACCTGAAGGAGAAAGAGCTGGAGAGGGACCAGAAAGGAGAGTAAGAGGAAACAGGCACAACTAGAGAGAGACACAGGCTTTGTGATAAATCTGACAGCTCTTTTCACAGCCTGGTGGCTACCTGGGACCTGAGCATCACAAATTACCTTTCATCACTTTTCTTTAAAATGAACTGACAATTTAGAAAGTCACTTTTGCATTGAGGAACAATGGCATGTTTTTATTTTAAAACTTTAAAGTCTATTTTTTCATGATATTCTACATTTTCCACAAAATATTAAACATAGCTTGTGTTAAGGATCTGTAAGTTAACTAGCTCTTGCTTGAAGTCTCTCTTTGATATGCATAATTAGGTTGCTGGATATTTTTTGTGGGGGAGGTAGTTTTGGTTTTCTCCAGTGTGCTAGTGTTATAATTATAAATGACAAATAATTACATTAACTTTTTTTCCTTTTGTCCCCAAATGAAATCTTTAGTATTGGTCTAGTTTGATCTCAGGAAGGATACATGTAGAGGTGGTAGGAACCAAATTCTTCAGGAAAAGGTGAATTGAGTAATGTTTGTAGTTTACAAAATATGCTATCAAATTCTACACTTTCAGCTCAAAATGAGACAGGCGCAAAGCTGACCAAATGAAAGTGCACTTCATATTTTTTTGTGCTCCACACCTCCCTCCCATCCATTCAGCTTTACCTTACTGCTTTTAATATGTTGATGAAACTGGGAAAAGAACTACACCCTGCTGCAAGCAGATTATATGAATGAAGTTCCCAGATGTACTTCTAATCCATGCTGCCAGTTAAAGTGCTAGTGTCCCAAATATTTAATTATAATCTATATTAGTTTCTGCCACCTAAATAATAACTACAACTTAGATTATTATAGATCATGTACCTGTATATAGTTAAAAAAAAGATGATTCACATTAACTACTTGGGCAAAAACTTCTATTACCTCTGTCATTTAGTTAAACAAAAAAATCATACAGAAGCAAATTGTGTTTACTCCATGAATAGAAAGATAAAAGAACAGCTTTTCAACATGTAAAATTCCACAGAGAAGGGCACTGTGGTTCTATCATACGTAATACCTTTATGTTCACTAGATTCCAAAAGGTATAACTAATAGCCTTACAAGGGAAGAAAGATGCATACTACAAACTTGCATTGTCGTTCCAAATGGAAGCAAACAGTGCCTCTTTTGTGTATAAAGATTTCATGATAAGAAGAGGTAGGTGGATTAACAGAAAACTGGTTGATGATCACAGTCAAGTATTTTTGAGTAGAGAAATGAGGAGTATGAGCGGCAGCAAAAGTATTTGACAGATGAGTCACTGCACTATTTTCTTCTTGGATCAGAATAAGACTCATGTGAGAGTGTACACATGATGATCCAGAGCAGGAGAACCCAAAATTCTTCATAAATCACAGGATACTATCACACTGAACAGTAATTTGATATTAAAGGACACTGGCTTTCTAAGTATGGTGATACCACAGAAAAGAAACTGTTGGGATTTCAAATTACGTGTGACCTTTAGCATTACCATTGCCACCAGAGAATTCTGTTCAAAGGTTCTAACTCAGTTTAAGATGAATCAGGTAAATTCTTGTTGTTTCTTTTCATACTCATACTTACCTGGCTGATGTTTACATATGACCCATAGGGTTGGTAGTTTCACTAAGCCCAGGATGGGTTCCTGGCAGTGTGGTTGGCGGCTCTGCCGATACGGCAGAAACTTTTTCTTCTTCCCTTCTCTTAAGGCAGGCTGCTTTGGGGTTAAGGTTCCTCTCTGAAACAGGGGAAAATAATTTTTATCATTATAGTCATTAGTTATGAATCAGGACTCTTAGGTCTTAAACTGAACAAATTGCTCTTCTATTTTCTTTCTGTGGATATTACCTCTCTGTAACTTCATTTCCACCCTGAATAACATCACACAAAGGCAACAATGATGTGCTCCCACAAACGCTCGGATTACATGAACCTCCAGGCTTAAGCTTTTTAGTATTTGGTGTTTTCTCCTTTTCTACTTATGCTTTAGTCTTCAAGTGTTTAATTTCATCTACATCAACCTCCAAAGGCAGTTCTTTTATTGCTTCAAACATTTTGGCAAGTGCTGATGTTAGTCTACAAAGTCTCCTCACTATCCTGCTAAGACATGGTACATGGGATTGATATAGATGCTGACATTCTCCATGTACCTGGAGAGAGACATCTGTGCTTTACCTAGACTTTTATCAGTTCATAAAATGATGAAATAGATACCCTCAGCCAATCTTCTATAAAAAATGTGCCAACTCCTCTAGGGAAAGAGGTAGCTGGTACATATCTCGTGCTTATATATATATATATATATATATATATATATATGATGATTGGTTTTTTCTATAGCTAGAGGTGTGATTAAAAGGGTGATAAAAACCTTCTCTACTGCTTTGTATATAAGATAGCAGAGACAACTAGATGGAACTTTTGAAGTGGGCATTTTTAAAAGTAGTGGGTCTTACTATGCAAAATAAAAGGAAAGAAAATCCATTGCACTGGAGACCTACTGGATCAAAATCCATGTGAGAATTACTTATCATGTTATATTTTCTTTAAGTGACTTGTAAGCACAAGATATCCAACTCATGACAGCTTCTGGTTTTTTGTTTCTGATAATAACATAAAGTGTAAGTGAAAAGTTGTTTTATATATTTTTATAAACTGACTAAAAATGTCCTAATTAATGTAATATAAAAGGATCACTTAGTCTGCAATGAAGGGGCACCTGGCTGGCTCAATGGTGGAGCATGTAACTCTAGATCTTGGGGTTATGGTTTTGAGCCCCACACTGGGTGTGGAGATCACTTAAAAGTAGTCTTTGGAAGGGGGGTTGTGCCTGGTTGGTTCAGTCGGTTAAGCGTCCGACTCTTGGTTTCAGCTCAGGTCATGATCTCACTGTTTCTGAGTTTGAGCTGCATGTTGGGCTCTGGCTGACAACATGGAGCCTGCTTGTGATTCTCTCTCCCTCTCTCTATAAGCCCCCTCCCCTGCTCTCTCTCTCTCTCTCTCTCTCTCTCTCTCACACACACTTTCTCTCTCTCTCAAAATAATAAACTTAAAAAAAAAATCTTAGGGCATCTGGCTGGTTCAGTCGATAGAGTATGCGACTCTTGATTTCAAGGTTGTCAGTTTGAGCCCCATGTTGGGTGTGGAGAAGACCTAAATATAAAATGTTTAAAAAAAAATCTTAAAAAAACTTGCTTATAATGAAAACAGTATTTATTATGGTAAATCTAGTTAACTCTACTGACTGTTACTCATACGTAATGATAAAATTTCATCTTAGAGTTCTCACTTTCTCAGCTCCTGCATTTAGGAAAAGACATGGAGCCTATAAAATGAGGAAGATCAATGAAGAAAGAAAGGTACACACTTATTAGGATAAGTAGTAAAATAAAAAGGCATGTTCTTCATTATGTAAAAATATCAGGAACTGCTTTCTTAACAAGTAATTGTGTACCTCTAACTAATAAGAATAGTTTTTTAAAAAATTTTTAAACATTTATTTATTTTTGAGAGACAGAGACAGAGCACAAGCAGGGGAGGGGCAGAGAGGGAGACAAAGAATATAAAGCAGGATCCAGGGTCTGAGCTGTCAGCACAGAGTCCAATGCAGGGCTCGAACTCACAAACAGTGAGATCATGTACTGAGCCAAAGCCAGATGCTTAACAAACGAAGCCACTCAGGCACCCCAAGATTTTTGTTTTTTATTAAGTGTCACATCCCTTTACTGGGCAGGCAGCAGTCTAATGACTAAAGAGACCAAAAAGAGGGCATAAATTAACATGTTAAATCCAAAGAGGAGAAAGCGAGAACTGAAAGTTTTCCAATTGAAACAGGTTCACATTTTTCTCATAAGAAGGCTCACATTGCTCTTATAATAAAACATTGCTGTTAGCTAACTATGACCTTGTGTCACACGAGGATCTAGCAGGCATGATCAGAATAGCTAGAAAGGACCAGAAGCAAAAACTCAAGTTAGGCAAGATCCTGTAAGCCAGTTAGTCAAAGAACACTAAGGGCTGGAAGAACCAAGAAAATACTACAGTAAGCTCTAGAAAATGTGAAGTTTGATCCAAAAAAGGCAAATGCTAGTGTTTTTTAATACTTTCTGGTATGTGAGAGCAGCCCATGGCAAATATATTAAGCAGCCAGAAGGCCTGATGTACAGGTGAGTAGAAGAAAGACGTTACCTGCAGGGCATGAGAAGTGATGGTCTCTCTCACATTTCGTTAATTATAAGAGAGTCAACCTACCCAAAGCTCAAATTTTGGCTAACTCCATAGTCACTTCTTACATTATTATGACTAAGTAAATATTTCTTACAATAACTATGTGGACAAACACACAAGTCAAGAATTTTACATTGTTTCCTTGCTCATATGACTTTTTGCTTTTCCTCTAGTTAATAGTTGCCTTGCTTTTCATTTGCTAGTAATACTAATTTTGTCCTCATACCCATGCTCCAACAGATCTAACAAATGCCTGTCAACATTTTTTTTTTTTTATCTTAAAACCTCAAAGACACCATCGTATCATCTATTAATTCCATCTTCTTTCCCTGGAAAACTTTCTTCTGCAGTTAACCATCTTCTATTTTCAATGTGGACTAATAGGCACCTTGATTTTCTAGGCCTAGCAGATCTTGTCATGAGATTTCCTTTTGATGCTCACTTGTGCTGGAATCTTTGTTTCCTGGCTCCCATGCCTTTGTCTTTATTGGTTACCTACAGCATAGGTTCCAGAAGCTTTCTGAGAACATGCACATGGGAGGTAAAATTTTAAAGCCTTTGCATATCTGAAATATCTTTATTCTGTTCTTCACCCTTTGATTAATGGTTTGACTACACACAGAATTCTAGATTGAAAATTATTTCTCTTCAGAGAAATACACTGCTACACTATCTCCTGTAACCCAGCATTATTTGTCCAGAATTCTGTTAATATTTTGACTCACAGGGATACAACTTTTCCATAGCAGACAGACCTGCAGTTAATCTTCCTGTTTTCAGGTAATGCTTGACTTCTGCCTTTTCCAAAGAATAGAGCCTTTCAGGGGCTAGGAGCTTTGTGGAACAAAATTATCTGCTTCTTGTTGGTATATCCCTCCCTGCTCCACTTAATTTCTTCCTTCTAAATAAGTCAATTACCACTACTTTGTCTACTTTCCATCATATATACATATTTTGCTCTCTCATTTGCTATGCTTTCTTCTCTCCCATTTATCCTTGTGGACTAATTTTATTTTTATTCATTTCAGTGGAGATTTAGTAAGGAGTATTACCAATGAATATGCTAAGACTATGAATATGCTATTATCAAATCATTTCAACTAAATTAAAATATCCTGAGGGGAAGGTCTGGAAATTTGTTTGGGAAAAGGAAAAGCCTCAGGTGATTCTGGGACCAGTCAGATTTGGGAACCACTGTCCTTGCTCACTTATCTTCAAACTTCCTAAGACACCAGGAAACTAAAATCCTAATAGTTCTATTGTCCGCAAATTATCACTGGAAGGGAAGTAAGCTGACTGAGTAGACCTGTGAAAGAATCTGAGGAGTAAAAGTCTGACCATTAATCTAATCATTAGTAAAGGTGAAAGCACAAACTTGAAAGTAATATGTAAAATCTATTGATCAGCAAAATTGTAACGTTAACATTATACTGGTCATAATGGAAAGGCCTAAATTGGCAATGGCAGGGACGAGATGGAATTTGGTATGTGAGGTACCAAGGCAAAAAAAAATGCTTTGACAAAATCTGAGGCTTGGAAGGGAAGCCACTCCTCCTGCTCTTCTCCAGAATACACTGCTGATTGCCCTCCTGATACAGCCACTTGTCCAGGGATGACAGGTTGTAGATAGCCAGATACAGTCTTGAAGCACTATCCCAAGGCAGAAGGTGAGCACAAAGACTCCAGACAATGTCCAAAGTAGTCATGTAAACAAAATGTGTACCTTTCTAGAAACTGCTGGGCCCAGTGACCAGTGGGTGAAACCCTTGCAGGGATGAAGAGGCTGCCAAAAATAAACAGGTTACCAAAATAACTCACAACTGCTAGAGATAAAGTCCAGAGAAGGACAGTGGCTATACTAAACTCTAAAGGTGCTGCCATAGCAAAGCACAGGTATATGGGCTGCATGAAGGGTTCTAAATCCTGTTTGACAGACAGCCATCAGAGTGCCTTTCAAGAAGGATCTTGCATGGATCCCAAGGCTTTTACATTAAAGCTGTAAAATAAAAGCTCTGGGCTCTGAAGCCCAGAGTGTAAGAGTGGGAGGAAGGTGGTAGGCTTTTATGAATAGGAAAGTAGCCCCTAATGAGGTTATATTTCAGTGTATTTTAATGTTTATTTATTTTTGAGAAAGAGTAGGGAAGGGGCAGAAAGAGAGAGAGAGAGAGCATGAGCAGGTGAGGGGCAGAAAGAGAGGGAAACACAGAATCTGAAGCAGGCTGCAGGCTCCAGGCTGTCAGCACAGAACCTGACATGGGGCCTGAACCCACGAACCGCGACATCATGACCTGAGCTGAAGTCGGACGCTAACCGACTGAGCCGCCCAAGTGCCCCTATATTTCAGTGTATTTTAAATTCTGTTCAAACTCTAATCAGTCAGTGGTTCCCTATAAAGAGCTTTCCAGAACTGTGGAAGAAAGTCAGTACCCATTAACAGTGACCAGAAAGTTATCACGCAGTTGGATGAGCCTAGATGTTACATCTTGTTTCAGACTCAGCTTTCCTGTCCTAGCTACTTGTATGGAACCACTACAAAGTCAAATCTTGCAAGTGAATGAATAAGATCCCCCCAGGCATGGTGGAGTTTATAACTTTTCCAAACACAGAAGTATTTCTCATTGATGACTTAGGTCTGAGAGTAGGAACCTCTGATCTTAAACAAAAAGCTAAGAATATTCTGTATTCTAGCTCTAATAAACAGTGGGAAGGAAAGGTACTATATAGGAGTAAGTTTTGGCACCACTGCTGTCCAGACAGTCCAGGTGGTAGGAATGGTCTTGACAGTAAATGGCTGGGTAGAGTCAGGGTAGAAAATATCCTGGGTCTGCAGAGCAGCGGGATGGATGTACTGGGATCACTAAACACGGGTGCTTCACTGCCTTCAGAGTGAGACAAAAGGTGTCAGACACATTAAAACCAAACCAAAACAAACACAAAAAAACTTTGATAAAGTGACAGGAGATATTAAAGGCTCAAGAAACCACTGATCCTGCTACAGATGAGCAGGCAACAATCAGATTATCTTTATGAACATCCCAAGGGAGTTCATACATTTTTGAAAATCAGGTTTCATTAACATTTACCCTTTACACATATTCCAAGGGCCTTATTAGGAGCAAGTATCTGGTTTTAATGGTAGATTGGTTATGCATGAAATAATCTACTCATCATTCTTATTAAATATACTGGAGGGAAGTGGATGGATCAGTTAATTACTATGGTTAAGTTTTTCTGCAAGTGCGTTCAAGTTCTCCAACTCTGGTTTCCTCAGAAATAGTATTCTTTCTGTGACCAATGCTGAGGGTCATCCACAATTATAGCTGTCAAGTGTCTGTCCTACTCCTATTCTTTTTCCTTTTCCAACTTTCTTTAAATAAAACCCTACATAAATATCCAGTACATCAGAAAGATAGAATTGCTCTTAATGAAGAGAGGTTAGAGGTAGGGTCTAGAACCCAACACCACACCTATAATTCTTTGTAAAAAGACTTAGGACAAAACATTCATAACTCTGGATAAGAAGACAAATAGGTATATGAAAAATATCAAGCTCAATGGTAAAACCTTTCAAGGGCAGGAAGCTCATATTAATTGGTAACCTAGGGTCTAGCATATAGGTGACTGGGACAGAAGAGGTGAACAATAAATGCTTGTTCAAAACATGAAGTTTGAAAGCTTCTTCAAGATTCCATCAAATTTCCTGAAAGATAAAACCGTTGGGCAGTTGTCTGAGCCAGCAGTGGATGAGCCAGTATAAACCATACATGTGTCTCTTAGAGACACTCAAACATGTCAGGGCATATTAGGCCAAGAAGTTCATGGCATTCCTGATCAGGGATCAACAAAAAAACCTTGAGACCTTTTTGACTTGGGTATAAAGGACATTCATATGAAGTAAAGCCAGGAGGGGCCATGATCAAGCATTCTATTAATCAGCAGGGCCATTATAATAAATGGCCCAGGGTAAAGCAGGCAAGAAATATAGTACAGAGAATGGGGAAGACAGGAAGCAGCAGGGAAGGAAGCAGGTCTAGGCAGGTAAATTTAACAGTGTGGAAGACCAGATTCAGTAAGAACAAGAACAAAGGGGCAGAAAGCACTAATGCTGAGCAGTGAGCAGAGGCTGGCTATTCCCTGCAACATTTTTAAGACTGCACTCTACTGGTTTGTGGGAAGCACTGAGCATACAGATATTGACCACTACTGTGAGATGGAGATGGAAGAACTACAGAGAAAACGCGATCCAGATGATGCAGTGGCAGAAATACTAGTTGAATTCATAGACAACTTCCCAAGCAGAAGAGAAAGTGGAAAAAGAAATGTCTGCCTACCTAAGGCAGAATAGTTATGCATCTCTGCTGAACCTACTTACCTCTGACTTGCTGTTCTAGACTAAGGATGACTGCCACGGCCTGATGAAGAATAAGGAGTTTTGTTTGGGGTTTTTCACTCTTTAAATGGAGCTGACACATTCGACCAAGCTCTTTGAATGCCTCATTAATATCCCGCACACGTAAACGTTCCCTGGCATTGTTAGCCATCCGCCTTTCCTTCTCCCTTTCTATCTTCTGTTCTGGGTTCAAATCCTCATCTTCATTAGTACTGCTAGAAAACAAAGTAAACAACAATGTCTATTAGATTCCCTATAAAATATGATGTGCTTATTATATAAAATCATAAAGTATAAAGATGGAAATGAAAACTATCTACAAATTTTACCAAACAGTAGTAACAGTTATACTTAACATGATTATATGTATATCTTTCCAGTCTTTATTTTATGCACAGTTATATAGTTGAAATTATGCCACATATATTTTTAAAGCTTATTTATTTTGAGAGAGAGAGAGCTGGGGAGGGACAGAGAGAGAGGAAGAGAGAGAATTCCAAGCAGGCTTCGCACTGTCAGCGCAGAGCCCTACGCAGGATTCAAACCCATGAAAGTGTGAGACCATGACCTAAGCTGAAATCAGGAATCGGACTCTTAACCAAATGAACCACCCAGGCGCCCCTACCACATAAATTTTTAAATGCATTTTCACTGTGCATTATAACATAAAGTCATCTCTATACCAGCACCACTCTTCATAAACATAATTTGAATGACTACATAATATTCTAGCACCTTGCTACTCAGACTGTGATCATCAGAATCAGCATTATCGGGAGCTTGTTAAAAACAAACTCTCAAGGGTGCTTGGGTGGCTCAGTGGGTTAAACATCCAACTTTGGCTCAGGTCATGATCTCACTGTTGGTGAGTTCGAGCCCCGTGTTGGGCTTTGTGCTGACAGCTCAGAGCCTGGAGCCTACTTCTGATTCCGTGTCTCAGTCTCTCTCTTCCCCTCATCCGCTTGCGCTCGCTTGTTCTCCCTCTCAAAAATAAACAAACATTAACCCCCTTCCCCCAATAAAAACCCCCCAAGCCCCATATACTCTTAAGTTCTACTGCAAGCCTACAAATTGGAAGTTACATTTTAACAAGATCCCTGGCTGGTTCATATGTACAATAAGGTTTGAGAAGCACTGTCCCAGTACACTAATGCATTCTAACTTGCCTAACCCATCTTCTTAAATATCTTCCAGCAGGCACCTGGTGAAAAGGAGAAAGACAAGCTAAAGGTAGAGGATGAGAGAAGGATCTCAGAAAAGGACTACTTTTTGTTTCACAGAGAAATATCATCAGTGGCAATGATTTTAAAACATGGGTAAACTGGAACAATTTTTTTGAAGGACAAACTGGCAAAATATCCAAAGCTTTAAAATGTTTATTACATCTTGATCAGCAATTCCAACTTTAGAAATTCATCCTAAGGATATAATTAGAGATGTTCATAGGATTTTATGTAAAAATTGATCACACAATTATTTACTTTAGCAACTAATTGCAGTCCAATAATAGGAGACAGGTTAAATAAAGCACAGTACATCCAGACAACTACCTACTATGTAGCCTCTAAAAATTAAGCTTCAGACTATGCTAACTAAAAGATGCCAGACACAAGACTACATACTGTATGATTTACATGAACCTCTAGAAAAGACAAAACTGTAGCAATGGAAAGCAGATCAATGGCTGCCAGGGGATGGAATAAGGGTACTGATTACCAAGGGGTATAAGGAAGCTTTTTGGAGTGGTAGTAATATTCTCTATTAATATGGTAGTAGTTATTAAGACCATATACATTTGTCAAAGGACAAAAACTGTACACTTAAAATTGGTGTATTTTATTATATGTGAACTAAATTTCAATAAACCTGGCTAAAAACAAAAACAAAGAAAAAAAAAACCATGTTTGAGAAAACTCAGGGACAGATGAAAATGTTAAAAATACACTGTTATATGAAATAAAAGTTGACATTATAAAACATATATTCAGTTTAGTTCCCATTTAAATTGTGTTTATGGAAAAAGAAATATTCCTTAAAAAGTAAACAGTGGTTAAATCTTGGTAGTAAAGTTTCTTGCGATTTTTGTGTTCTGTATTTTCCAAATTTCTGTAGTGAAAATGGACTAAATAATCAGGAAAAAAAATTGAGGATGTATTGGAATAACTTTTAGAAAATTCTACTTTATATCAGAAATGACCAACTGAGCAGAGTCTCTCAGAACTTTGAAATAATGTGCAAAGAATAGATGTTTTCTCTTCTCTAATAACCTTGAATACTGTAATAAAGGGTAAATACACAATAGATTTTTACAAGCTAATTGCCAAAAATTATGTAAAAGTATTCTTTTCATAATAGGGAATCCCTAGCTCTTTTACTTCAAAGGAACCTTTACAGGTCATCGAGTCCAAAGGTTTCCAAATGTGGTTACCATCACAATCTTCAGGGGCACTTGAAAAATAAAGGTTTCATAGGTCCCACTACAGAAGACGTTGATACAGTGAGCTTAGGTTGGTGCCAAGGCAGCCTGTATTTCTAAAATGTTTTAGAATTCCGGGGCACCTTGGGTGATTCAGTCAGTTGAGCATCAGACTCTTGATTTCTGCTCAGGTCATGATCTTCCAGTTCATGGGATCCAGCCCCCACATCTGGCTTGTGCTGGCAGTACACAGCCTGCTTGGAATTTTCTCTCTCTGTCTCTCTCTGGCCCTCCCCTGTGTGCACGCACACATGCTCGCTCTCTCTCTCTCTCTCTCTCTCTCTCTCAAAATAAACAAACAACAACAACAAAAAACTTACAAAAAAAAAAGTTTCAGGATTCTATGTAGTGGGGCTGAGAACTACTGCTAGATCCAGAGAAATCAGAGATTTTCTCAGGATCATACAGCTGATTAGTGGCAGTGTAATGACAAGGACCTAGGTTGGTATTCCATGGAGGCAAGCCTACACCACATACCTAAAATTATCATGATAACAGTAAGTACAGTACCTTTACTGAGTATGTACTGCATGCAACAGAGTGTGTAAAGGGCTTTATATGCATCATTTTTCAGTTTATTTCCATAAGAATCCAGCAATAGAAAGTCTCTTTTCAGAGAAAAAGAAACTAAAGTTCAGAGAGCGTTAATAACTTGTCCAGGGTCACGCGGCAGGTATGTGATGGAGCCATAATTCAAACCCAGGTAAGCTTAACCTATTAATTATTATTAATTACTAAGCGCTGCTGTTATTAGTAACCTGTTTTACTGCCTTCTCAATTTCTGATGATCTATAATAGGTTTAGTAACCTATGGCCCATGATCTGGCTCCTTGTTTTCTTACATAAAATTTTACTGGAAGAGTCATGCCCATTTGTTTATGTACTGTCTGGATGCTTTTATTATAACGGCAGTGCTGAGTAGTTGTGATAGACACCAAAAGGCCCACAAAGCCTAAAATAGCTATCATCTACCCTTTCCACAGAAAGTTTGCCAAACTCTGACCTATAAAATGAGAAGATGCAAACTGTTTCTATTCAAATTCTATTTGAATAACAAAACCATGAAATAATTAAGATGTCTCAAAGGAGTGGTCTCTGGATTCCGTGACCCAATTTTTACTTCTTCTTGCCCCTATACAACTGAATGCAATGCTTACTAAAATGACAGTATTAGAATCTTAAGGTTTAACTTTTAAATTAATTTTCAATTTAATGTTTTTAGTTTTATCTACCATACTTAACACAATCTCCTTTGCACCCTAATTTAATACAAGGAATAATGTTTTAAATATCTTTATGTGATAAATACCTATCAGTGATACTAAAAAACAGGATATGCCAAACCATATACCATCTAAATTTAATGTAGAAGTAGAAGAAAAACCTAAGGGAAGAATTTGGAATTCATTTGAAACTAATGAACTATGTGTCAATATCCACGCTATAAAGCAACGTCAAGTCCAGTTTCTAGAAAACCTTCCCCAACAACATAAGTCCACCTGGAGCACTTCCCTTTCTATACTCTTCTCAAATTATTGTTTAAACCAGGAGTTGGCAAAACTTCCTCTGTAAACCAGAAAGTAAATATTTTTAGCCTTACGGGCATTTGGCCTCTGCTGCAACTACCCAAACCTGCCATTGCATTGGGAAAGCAGTCACAGATAATATGCAAATGAGTGGGATGTGACAGTGATCCAGTAAAATTTATAAAAATAGGCAGTGAGCCAGATTTGGCCCAGAGGCCATTGTTTGCTGCCCTCTAGTTTAAATCATACAATAGAGTTTTCTTATATACACAGCCTTAAAATAATATATTCAAATATTTATTGATGTCATGTATCTAAATGTCTACAATGGATAATTTTACTTTTTTTAATTATTTTGTCCTCTAATTGAATAGAGATATGTAATTCTCTTTATTTTTTTTTTTTTTTAGTTTATTCATTTATTTTGAGAGAGAAAGAGAGAGAATCCCAAACAGGCTCTACACCATTAGCACAGAGCCTGTGGTGGCGCTTGAACCCACGAACCATGAGATCATGATCTGAGCCAAAACCTAGAATCAGACACTTAATCAACTGAGCCACACAGGTGCTCTGAGATGTAATTCTTTTTTATACGGAGTCCCTAAAATACTGTGGTATGATGGAAAACATAATTTTGGAGTCAGCATCATATGCCTCCCTTTTTAGGGATGTTGTGAGCACTAAATAAGGTAACATATATAAAGTCCCAATATAGTATTTAGAACATATCTGACACTTAATAAATGCATGGCATCCTTCAATTTTCCAAGTATTTTCACCCATGGCAAGTGAGTGAAATACAATACCTAGATGGTAACAAATACCTTGTTCTGCCTCTAGATGAAACCTTGATATCTTTTTGGGAGGATTCATCATCTGATTTCATGTCATCTGATGAAGGAGGTTCATGTAGGTTTTCATCTTTCTCTTTGTTTTCAGTCTTGATTTCTGCTGGAACAACAGTTCCAGACTGACTTTGCAAGCCACCTAACAAAGAGGTAAAGAAACAAAATAAATGTCCAGAATTAGAACTAAGATAGTAGAAAGCTTTCTAGATGATGAATGTCCTTACTTGTTACAGGACTCTGATGGAAATCTGAAAATGTAGGGTAATACACTATTCAGGTTGGAAAGAACATATACACATACCTTAGAGAAAATGATTTCTAAATCATCTGTATTTAAATTTTTTTTTCATGTTTATTTGCTTTTGAGAGAGACAGAGACAAACACAGAATGCCAGTCGGGGGAGGGGCAGAGAGAGGAGACGCAGAATCTGAAGAAGGCTCCGGGCTCTGAGCTGTCAGCACAGGGCCCCACATGGGGCTCAAACCCATGGACTGCGAGATCATGACCTGAGCTGAAGTCGGACGCCCAACTGACTGAGCCACCCAGGCGCCCCTAAAGCGCGTATTTAAAAGAAAAAGTCTGACCTTGATGGTCATTCTGACACTTACTTTAAGGCACTATTTAAGAAATGAACTAGGATGAGAAACTTGATGCAGTTTAGAAACTGACTTCTAAGATGCTAAGGTAAATAAAGGAAGTAAGTTATAACATTTTTTTCAGATAAATACAATAAAATGGGTGTCATGGTTAAATATACCTGGGAAAACTTTATTTTGGTGGTCTTAACACTAGTTATATATTTGTACTTATATTTATATAAATTATCTATTTACATAAGTTATATATTTGTACTTAACATTTATGACAGTTTGTTTCTAACAGAATTGTCTGTCTCTCGAGTTGAATTGTAATATTCTAAATAATAGCTACCATCATTTATAGCTCTCAACGTATTTGGAATAATTTCTCACGGCTTTTTGGGACCCTGAGGATTTAGTCATGAGGGGAAGTGATAAGAAAGAGAGACATGACAGAAGCAGAAGAATGTAAGACGACCAGTAAGTACTGAACAGTTTGCATGCGGTTCCATCCATCAAGAAGTATCTACAAGTGGCCCAGCCAAATGGGGCAATTGGAACCCTAAATATCTATCCTCTGCATTCAGTAGCACTACTGTTTGGAATTCCCCCACCTAAGATGACTTGTGATTCACAGATGTCAATCTGCTTGTAAAAAAGACGATAGTGTTCCAAGTGTTATTTATCTCTGCATACATTACTGCTGAAAGCCAACAATACAGTTACCTCTGTAATTTTCTTGTGTTTTGTGGTTCAAGTCTGAGCTTGAAGCAGTGACTGTACTAGACAGGACTGAATGATTGCCATTGAGACTGACAGAGTCTTCTCGATGAGTTCCAACCTAAAGTAAAAAAAAAAAAAAAAAAAAAAAAAAAGTTAAGACTGTTCAGAGGCAATAATTGTTCAAATTCTTTTAATGGGTTTAATAGAGAAAATATCTACCTGAATTTAGCAACTTTTTTGGGATGCTAGTTTTCTCATTTTGGATTTCCTTTTTTTTAAATTTTTTAATGTTTTATTTTTATTTTTGAGAGAGAGAGAGAGAGAGACAGACAGACAGACAGACAAGGAGGGGTAGTGGCAGAGAGAGAGAGGAAGACACAGAATCCAAAGCAGGCTCGAACCCATGAACCATGAGATCATGACCTGAGCCAAAGTCAGACACTCAACTGACTGAGCCACCCAGGTACCCCTGATTTTTGGATTTCAAAAGACTTGACAGACTACTATAGATTTTTTTTTTTTTAAAAACATTTTTTTTTAAACATTTATTTACTATTGAGAGACAGAGAGACAGAGAGCATGAGCAGGGATGGGGCAGACAGAGGGGGAGACACAGAATCCGAAGCAGGCTCCAGGCTCTTGAGCTGTGAGCACAGAACCTGACATGGGGCTCAAACTCACGAACTGTGAGATCACGACCTGAGCTGAAGTCAGACGCTTAACCGACTGAGCCACCTACGCGCCCCTATAGATTGCTTTTGAATCAAAATATTTAAATTATAAAATTCCAACTTTCAAATGTTGTATCCTACAGAAGGTTGTTGTGTGAAGCAAATGAACTAGACAGACAAAGCACTCTGTAAGTCATAAAATGCTACACATTATAGTATCTATTAATAAACCTACATCATTCTGATCATGTATTTCATATACCACCTAAGTATGAATTTGCATTTAACAAAATATTGCTATATTCCAAGTAATATTATTTATACTTTGGTATACTCTTTTCCTCACACACACACATATAGTGTCTTGTTTTTTCTTCCTCTGACTCCCTCAAAAACCTTAAAAAAGCAGTCTACGGGTGCTCAGTCGGTTAAGCATCCAACTCTTCATTTGAGTTCAGGTCATGATCTCGTGCTTTATGAGATTGAGCCCTACACATTGGGACACTCTCTCTCGAGCGTGTGCACCCTTTTGCTCTCTCAAAATAAATATACATTAAAAAAATGAAATTAACTTAAAGCAGAAGTTCTGGGGGCACCTGGGTAGCTTATAGTTAAGCATCTAGTGTCTGAGTCTTGATTTTGGCTGAAGTCATGATCTCACGGTTCACGAGATTAAGCCCTGGGTCAGGCTCTGTGTGGACAGTGTGGAAGGAACCTGCTTGGGACTCTCTCTCCCTTTCACTGCCCTTCCCCTGCTTGTGCTCTCTCTCTCTCAAAATAAGTAAATAAACTTAAAAAAAAAAGAAGTTCTGCACTGCCAAGCAACAAAAATGCCATATAATTTTTATTGTTTTAGTCAAATTCCATAAATCAATTAGCCCAAAATTGGAAGGTAAGGCATGCAAATACCACCAAGTATTTAAGCTATAGTAGTATTTTTAGAAAAACTGGTAAAAAAATGAAGCTTTTTGTTAGAACAGTAGCACATGTGTCATCTACAAGATTAAGCCTTTAATTAAAGAGGTTTATTGCCTGGAATTGTACATGAGAATCACTGTTTTTCAATAAATCCTTCAATCCCAGTAAACTGCTTTGTTTGAATCTCTCTTCAGTAATTAATATAGCTTTTATCTTTCATGACTTTGTATGGATTTTACCTTAAGAGGTATAAATACCCCTATGCAAGTTTACCCTTTGGTTTCCTGTGAGCTACACAAAAGGAACCAAAGCAAAGTTTTAGGCAATACAGGCCATTTGATACTGGACCTGATTATAACATGTCAGGTCTTCTACCACACTTTGTATTTTAAGTTTACTTATTTTATTTGAGAGAGAAAGTGTGAGTGATGGAGGAGCAGAGAGACAGGGAGAGAGAGAGAGAGAGAGAGAGAGAGAATCCCAAGCAGACTCCACAAATCAGTGAGGAGCCTGATATGGGACTTGAACCCACGAACCGTGAGATCATGACCTGAGCTGAAGTCAGATTCTTAACCAACGGAGTAACCCAGGCACCCCTTCTACTGTACTTTTAAAGAAATGTCTGTTTTCTACCCTTATTCTTAGATGTAGTTAAAAAAAAAAAAAACCACCCCACCTAGTGTATTCCCTATCTACTTCTAAATTTATTTGAGGATTAGTCATTGCTGAAGATTAGTTGGCTTTCTTTGCTTGCTATGAACTACTCAATGACCTAAGGAGAAGGTCAGTTCAAAAATCCTATTTATAAAAATAAATATAGTATAAATACAATATACAGCTATATAGCTGCAAATTCTTTGAGACTCTAAAAGCCTAGGCCTATTCTATAGATAGATATTACCATGACAATTTTGACTGGCTGAAAAAATCCCACAGGATACAGTAAAAGCTAAGAATTCTGTTTGTATTTATAATGTGAACTAAAACTTCCTGTGATCCTTGGTAATATGTGCTGAATTTTGTTCTTACCTAGTATTTTGAGCTATCATACCAAGTAATTTAAAAGAAAATAGACTGTTAGTTAATATCCAAAATCTATAAAGAACTTCTCAAATTCAACACCAAAAAACCAAACAACCCAGGTAAGAAATGGGCAGAAGACATGAATAGACACTTTTCTAAAGAAAACATCCAGATAGCTAACAGATACATGAGAAGATGCTCAATATCACTCATTATTAGCAAAATACAAATCAAAACCTGATGAGATACCACCTCACACCTGTCAGAATGGCTAAAATTAACAACACAAGAAACAACAGGTGCTGGCAAGGATGCGGAGAAACAGGAATACTCTGGAACTGTTGGTGGGAATGCAAACTGGTACAGCCATTCTGTAGAACTGTATGAAAGTTCCTCAAGAAAATAAAAATAGAACTACCTTACAGACCAGCAATTGTATTATTAGGTATTTACCCAAAGGATGCAAAAATACAGAATCGAAGGGGTACATGCACCCTAATGTTTATAGTTTATAGCTGCCAAACTATGGAGAGTGCCCAGATGTCCATCAACTGATGAATGGATAAAGAAGATGTGGTATATACACACAGTGGAATATTACTCAGCCATCAAAAAGAATGACATCTTGCCATTTGCGACAAAGTGGATGGAGTTAAAATGTATTAAGTTAAGTGAAATAAGTCAATCAGAGAAAGACAAATAACATATAATTTCACTCATCTGTGGAATTTAAGAAACAAAACAGATGAATATATGGGGAGGTGGGGGGCGGGAAGAGAAGAGAGGGAAATAAACCACAAAAGACTTAATAACAGCAAACAAACTGAGGATTGATGAAGAGGGAGGTGGGTGGGAGATGGGCTAGATGGTTACTAAGGAGGGCATTTGTAGTGATGAGCACTGGGTGTTGTATGTAAGTGATGAATCACTGAATCCTATTCCTGAAACCAATATTGCACTGTATGTTAACTAAAATTTAAATTAAAAATAGTCTTTTAAAACTTAAACTTTCAAAAATATGTATATTTACTCTATATTGTATGTGCACAACTCATTTTATAGCTCTGTAAGCCAATAGCACTGAACAGCCACAAACTGAACTTTCTTTTTTTAAATGTTTATTTATTTTGAGCAAGAGAGACAGCAAGAGTGAGAGTGACCAAAAGTGAGCAGAGTAGGGGCAGAGAGAGGAGAGAAAGAATCCTAAGCTGACTCCACACTCAGTGTGAAGCCTAATGCAAGGCTTGATCTCACGACCGTCAGATCATGACCACAGCTGATACCAAGAGTTGGACGCTTAACTGACTGAGCCAGCTAGGTGCCCCACAAACTGAATTTTCACTGGAGTGATAAGTGATGATGCATCTTCTGAATTCTTATTTCTTTTTATTACATTAGTAAAAGTTAATTCTCTGATTTTCTGAATCTCAACTAATAAAAATGTTCTATCATTTCCTCTCTGATGAAAGGCTTGGCAGACAAAAGATCATTATCTAAGTAAATTCTAGGTATTTGTGCTTTACCTGAAGGAAAATCAGTTGGTTGCTCAATTTGTTTTGGGATATAAATGACAGCAAATATTTTCGTCTCTCTGGAATGCTATAAACTAAGTACCTTTTTTACACCAATTTTCACTAATGGCTTCCAAAAGAAAAAAAAAATTAATGTTTAGAAAATGGCCTCAGATTAGCAAAAAAACCTCAAGTCTGGAGTTTTTCATGTTAATGAAGTCAGCAGGAACTTTATTTATTTATTTATTTATTTATTTATTTGGTAACTTGATTCCCCTTGCAAATGGCCCTCATATATTTTCTGGAGAATTTGACTTTCACAGTTCTTAAAGTTCTATTTAACCCTTGCTCACACACTGGCTCCCATGTCTTCCCTTTAATCTGCAGCTACCCATTCAAATGGCTCTGTCCACAGACACAACAGGTGTATAAACAGTTCTTTGTCTGAACTCAGAGACAGGGCCAGCCAGATAGGACCCTATGTTTAATTGTTCCTCTCGTTAGCATACAGCTGACAGGCTGCTGCTACTAGGGGAGTAGCAGGGGAAGGCAAACCCCTAGGCCTGCCATGCTCTAAATTTCAATCATTATGAAGAGCTCTATTTCAGAATAAAAGGCCCAACTCATTAAATGACATCATCCTGCATTCTGAATCTTCACAATCTGTGTATGGCCTTACTTTTGTGGGAACACCCAACAAGGGACCTGTTTTCATTTAATTTGGCCAAAAGCTTTAAGCACCCACAATGGAAAAATGCTAAATCTAATTAGTTGATGAATAAGAGGTCTTGTGAATTAAGGAGCAGATTGAAAAGTACTCAGTATGAATTCCTCTCTGATTCTGAATTCTATTCTAACAATTTGTTCCATTTATACTATTCACTGAATACTAATGATTTAGATTAATCAGTATTAATCTATGGACTGATTAAAGGATCTTTATGTTCTGTATGTATTTTGTTTTACCTGAAGAGGGGTTTTAAGCTAGAAACTTGGTAGAATTTAATTTGTTATGGCTCCTTTTTAATGATATTTCCATAAATATATATAACCTGTATGGTTTTTAAACTTTTATCAAATCTCTTCAAAAGCACTATAATGTAGTTTTAATAAAAAAAAATTAAATTGCCCATTCAGGACAAAAATGGTTAGAAAAATAAAATACAGTTAAAAATAAACTCTTTCAATTCAGTTGAAACATAGGTACACAATTTCTACGGTATATAAACCTATACTAATAAAATTAAATACTGTCTAAATGTAAGGTTAAAAGGATTCCAAATCTGATATGTGACAATTTTGAATACTACTTTATTTGCTTATTAGGCCTTTAATAACTTAATCTTACATCTCTCAACTAAGAAAAATATAGTTTCTCTAACTGATTTAGGATTTAGAACAGACATAATTAATATTTTTAAATTATATAAAAAACTTTAAATCCTACAATTTAACATTATTCTGCTATTATACAAGAACACCACAAATCTCCAACCACAGCTTAAACTACAAAAACCCCAAGCAATTAAAAAAAAAAACAAAACAACTAAGGGAAATGGTTGGATTACTTTTCCTCAGTACTTAAAGCAATAAAAAAAAAAACCTCATGGATAAAATTTTATATCATAAATAAGGAACTTTTCAAGATTTCATCAAGCTTCCATTAATATAAAAGCTTCTAATGTAACTTAGCTTGAAGCTGAAATCACTGTTGGAGGAATAACTGAGTACCTTCTGTTAAGGATAAAAGTATCATGGAATTATCTCACTGGGCCTCAGTAGTCTAGATATTACAGCCATAAATAGGTGTGATGTACAATAACTTTATACTGTTGAGACCTTTTTGTAATGCCCAAATGAAATTAACAATTCTAGTCCTTTTCAGTTTTCCACTTAATACCAGTATATTTTCCTATCAGTTTATTCCAAAAGTTTGTGCTTAAACTAAATACATGGGAGCAAAACTAAAGTCCAATGCTGACATTTTAATAGTTCTAAAAATCCTGATTTTGTGCTTTAAAAGTTAAACAATATATCAATTGCATCCTAATAAGAGTGTATGACAAAAAGTCTTAAGTTTTCTATCTGGATTCCATAAACATGGAGAAATCATCAAAATATTGAAAGGGAGTATGAAATTAAGTGAAAATGTTAACCCCATTCAAAAATAAGAGCAGGAGCGCCTGGGAGGCTAAGTTGGTTAAGCGTCAGACTCTTGATTTCAGCTCAGGTCATGATTTCAGGGCTGTGAGATTGAGCCCTGGGTCAACTCCCTGCTAGGTGTGGAGCCTCCTTAAGATTCTCTTTCTCCCTCTCCTTTTCCCCTCCCCGGTTCATGCTCACTTATGTGTATTCTCTCTGTCAAAACAAAATAAAAACAAACAAAAACAAAAATAAGCAAATATAAAAAAACCATGTGGCTATAATTACTTATAAAAAAGTAAGAATTATTCACTTCTTAGTTTCTTTTTCTGGCATAGTAATCTTTCAAGAAATTAAATTTTTCTGTGTATTAGACAGCTAAAATCATGTTAAATGTCTTCTGTGGTTGAAACCTCATTTAATTCTAAGGTTTTATTTTTCAGTAATCTCTATACCCAATGTGGGGCTTGAACTTACAACCCTGAGATCAAGAGCTGCATGCTCTACTGACTGAGCCCGCCAGGTACCCCCTAAACGTCATTTAATTCTATTCTTTGGTGCTGGTCAAATCTGCTTGGTTAAAAGTAACAAAAATCAGGGTGCCTGGGTGGCTCAGTCGGTTAAGTGTCCGACTCTTTGGTCAGCTCAGGTCATGTTCTCATGGACTCTGAGATAGAGCCCTGTGTCCCTGCTTGGGAATGTCTCTCTCTCCCTCTCTCTCTGCCCCTACCCCATTCACGCTGTGTCTCAAAATAAACAAAAATAATAATAAAAAACAGTGACAGTCAAAATTAAGTCTTTTGATATTGGCTCCTATTGACATATGTTTTTGGCATTTGGTAGTCTTACGTCCTTGGTGTGAAATATAAAAATCCTTTTCTGGAATAACTAAAAAATACCAGAGAATTATTTCATCTATAAGAAGATGGTTGTCCCACAAATCAACAGTATCAGCTACAGATGACTTTTAATGACATAATTTTCTTATAACTGAAAACATTCACATTGTAAAGGAAGTTTATCAGCAACAAAATTATTTCCCTGACCAAGAGACACTATCTTGATTAACCTGTCTATGTAGGTTTTACACCACTAATAATCTTGATAGCACTGCAGGCTGAGAGCTGGGCTGTCTGTATCACTTCTATATTGATATCAACTTTTATTCTCCCACTCTAAGTGTATTCTGGCTTACCTCAAATATTCCAGCTACTTCAACAGCACTCCCAAACTAATCATTAAAAAAATAGGAAACATCTATAGGCTCCAGGAAAAAGAAAAAAACTTGCCAACCCTTGTTACCTGCACTAGGAAGCTATTTATGTTCCAATTCAAAAAACTGGCAAGGTATGGCCTGTCAGCTAAATCTGGTCCTGGTTTCTTAAATATTAAGGAGCTCTCTTTTTGTAAATGAAGTTTTATTGGAACGCAGCCACACCCATTTGTTTTCATAATGTCTATGGCTGCTTTCATGTTAGAATGTTAGAGTTAAGTAAATTTTACTATCTGGCCTTTTACAGAAAAAGTATGCTGATCCCTCTTCTAAATGGAGCAGAGAAAGCAATATCATAATTAAAATCTGCAATTAGGGTGGTGGTCTGACTCTTGGTTTGGGCTCAGGTCATGATCTTGCAGTTGTGAGATAGAGCCCTGTGTCAGGCTCTGCACTGGGTGTGCAGCCTGCTTGGGATTCTCTCTCTCCCTCTCCCTCTGCCCCTTCCCTGCTTGTGTGTCTGCATGTGTGTGTGCTCTCACCCTGTCTCAAAATAAATAAAAGAAGCTTAAAAAATAATATACATGTGTAAAAAAAAAAAAATATATATATATATAAAACCCCTGCAATTAGGATAGTGACCTACAGTACATGCCCATGAGAACAAAAGTCCATTACAACAAAAATTTTATTTGAACGTTCTGTGGAATTCCTGAATTGATATTTGTTTATTAAAATAATTCTACTCCCTGCAGAAAATAAATGGAATAATGAAAACTACGTATTTTAGAGAGAAGTTGACCTCACAAATTCTACAAGGTGATATAAAATTGCCGATAAACTGGTGTTTCTGTGGTTACTTCATAATTTTGGCCAAGTAGCCTCCATTTGTGGAAGCCTATAGAACAAATACTAATTTATGTTAATGTAGAGGATAATACATAAACTACCACAAAGTTAAACAAGACAAAAAAGGAAAAGTGATTTTAGAATGTAAAATTGTGTTATTTCTTAGGATCAATTAGAATTCACAGGGGCAAGAGGGAATAATAAAAGCAGGAGATTAATTCTTGAAAATGGCTGGCAATAGTTAAAATAATATGTCTCCCCAAATCCCATACCATCCAATAATATGAAAAGAGTTGATTTCACATAGGTGGGTACTGGGCATGTAAGCAAGGTGCTCCTGCCACTCCTGATGTCTTCAGACATGGACAAGAGCCAGGATAAGAATATTCCTCAACTGTATGCCTAAGGCTTGGCTGGGAGAGTCACTGCTGACTGTGAACTTCATTTCATTCTACCCTTTGATGTTTTTGCTGAAGTTGAGAACTGAGGACTTATAGCTAAACTGTTCATTTCAGAAGGGTGGGAGATGAATAGTGACTCACCTGCCAGTCTCAGACTTTTTTGTCAGTTAATAACTTTATATTTTGAGGGTAAGCCTGTCAGAACATCTGTAGATCCACCTCCACTAGGTGACTGTCTGGACAGGGCAGACACAGCAGATGACATGGGGCAGCTGTTCACCAGCTATGGGTCCTCTAAGGCGCAGTAAGAACTGAAGAGAGGATGTGGGTAGTCACGCTGAGTGGCAGCATGGCCTTAGTTGCTGCAGTGCTGAGGCTGCTACTCAGACTAAGCCAGACTCACGTCACAGTGATAAGACTTTTTTCTAGACTAGTCTTTTTTTTTTCTTTGTAAAGAATATCTCTGGCAACCTTTTTTTTTTTTTTTGATGCTGTGAAGTAGGCAGCATATTCCTAGAGGATATAATGGGAGCTACTTTTTAATTAAAAGCTTCAGGGCAATATCTAATTTAACAATTTTTCCCTCCACAAGTCCTTTTAAAATGCACTAGATTTCTACATGGCTTTTTAAGACTGGATTTTGAAAAATCTGTTTTCTAACTCATATCCCAAGTTGGTAAAAATAACTTCCCAAATACAGAAGTTCCATTTTTTACAAACCCTATATTTAATTGATGGGAGCCAGAGATATACCAGAGATTTATCTATAGCAGATAAACTGGACTAGGGGCAGTGAGCTATTAATAGTGAAGAATTAAAAAATGATTATGAGGGAGGGATAACTATAAATGGTGCAAATGAGACAAACTTTGGATTCAAATATATTGATTTTTAAGTCATTCTTCTAAATAAGGATAAAGTTATTTCAACAAAAACAATAATTATTAATTTGACATTCTACATTTATGTGGGCAACAAATGCTACCCTATACACAATATTATTTTAATTATTATTACTAACAGGGCTAATACTCCCTTATGTGTCTATGATTTTTGTAATTTTCAATGTTTTCACATTTTATTAGCTTACCAACAGCATCAAAAACTACTTTAGAAGGAGCCTGAATTTCAAATTTTCTGACATTAAAAAAATAAACAACCACCACCCAAAACTGGTCGTTAAGATATATAAGCATCTAATGTCACCTATGTTGCTAAGAACATTGTACTCAGGAAACTAGAAAGCGGTGTTTGATGTTTACTCCAGCTGCTCCAAAACGAATATAAATGGTTGTCTGACATGTGAATGTGAAAATCTGGAACCAATCCTATTTTACAGAACACAAGCCTTCAGCATTTGGGGCAGCTAATTATTTTGATGATAGGTGAATTTTACCCTTGATCACATGGCTTATAGCTAGAAAGTGGTTTCACAGGAGAATATTTCACAGCATGTAATAAATCCTAAAAACAATGCTATAAACACTCAAACACATGGCATCAGTTAAATTGCAGGTTCAAAAAGAACTTCATTCCTTTAAAAGACAATTTGGATAAAAAATAATGTAAGACATTCAACACAGAATTTTTGATGTGCTGGAAAATTTTACTTTTTTCTCTCTAAAGTATTACTATGTTTTTAAAAACATGGATTGAATTATTTTATTCTCTTCAGGAATTAATTGAACATTGTTTCCTTTCATTGTCACTCAAATTACAGCTATTCTTAAAACTACTCCACTTTTTCTTTATTTGGGAATAAAGCTTCAATTTGGTCTGGTACAAATAATTTCACATTCCTTCTGGTTTTGAGGGCTGGTTCCAAATTATAATCAACAACTTTTCTAGACCAGAACCCTTGAAATTCAGTCTTGCTTTATAGTTTTTGCTCTTTCCTACACACTGTTTCAAGGCAAAAACTGGTCTGCCACACATCTGGGGAAAAAAAATCTAAGTTTAAGCTAAAATGATCTTGCAGAAAATTTTAGTTTTTGCACACAATCGTAGCAGGACTTTAAGGGCCAATGTGCAACGAATGACCCGGCCCAAGACAGAGTAAGTCTGTTTGAAAAAGAAGAATCCTCTCCTCCAAAGATTTCATGAAAAACATTTGGGACACTAGGCTCTAACCATTATTACAAAAAAGATGAGTATTATTTTACCATTGAAGCAGATCGACTGCTTGTAACAAGGCTTGATCCACCATAGTTTGAATTGAGGCTTCCAATTGGTGCATTATGGGATGGTCCCAATAAACTGTGTATATCATTGTGACCAGCAGGCAAACTGGTGGACGGTCCAACGGCATGGTTCCGCAGCACATGGATAGCATCATCCAGTCTGTCTAAACGATCCTCCATTCGAGATTGCTGTAGGGATTGAAAAAAGACATGGAGGTTACTGCTGGTATCTGTTAAATTCATTAAACTGCTATGTTTCCTACTATGGGATATAGAGAAGACAGCAAAGTAAAATGCACTATCAAGTAGCTTCAAAAGCAACTACCTACACTACAATCAAGAATCAAAGAAAAGATATTTGACGACTATGCAAAATTAACTAAGCTTCAGAAACAAATCACTGCTTTATAAAACCAATTTACCAGTCTACCATGAGGCTATTTCTTTTAGCTTCCTACAAAAGATGAAGGCTACTCTACTGTGTCTGATAATTATAGCTGATAAAAAAAGAGAACCTGGACTTTAATACTGATCTTTGAAATGAGGGCAATTTCGGGAAAGGACCTCAAATCCATCAAGTTTAAGTTGTAATTTTGTTTTAAGTGAATAAAGCATACCTATCTGAAATGGTGAACACATCCAAATATGCTCTTTCACAAAACTGAGGAAATGAGATTGTCTGTGGATACACACATGCCCCATACACAAACATATTAGAATTTAAAAAATCAAAAGCACATGCCAGTAGAGCTCTTTTAAAAAGAATCATTCTCAACAACATGAAAAACAAAAGTCTATTCTTACATACTGTACAAAAACGAAACTGGTCATTGTTTGATTTTAAAAGACTTTGGAGTCTGTACAGGCTTGAAGATTTTAAATGGATAATAGGAAGTATAATTAACTGAAACACAAAAAAGGCACCATCTAAAAGAAATAGTACCTCACAGACATCCTTTAAGAAGGACATTGCATCTTGCAAATGCTCGTGAAGTTGCTGCTCAACTCGATTTTTCTGGCAAAGTCAAGACAGAACAGGAGGCAAAGCACAGGTTAAGATTAACTCCAAAAGAGATGAGGAAATAGCTGATGTCGCATGTCAGCATAACATGTTAGTAAAGTTAACGCAGAGACCTGCAAGATCTACTTGTATTAAGGTATGAGAAGGCTGGGATTTAACAGCGAAGTTATAAGGTTAGCATCTAAATAGCACACATTGTTTATATCTGCTTGCAAAATATGAGAGAAGAAGACTTTCCCTTCAACTGTTCTGTTAGTCACAGAAAAAGAACTCTTCTATTTGCAACGTGAAATTACTAAGTGACAGCATGACTTAGCATTCCATCAAGTTATTCTATTTTGTTTGTATAATACTATGTAATTCTGTGGTAGGTATTGAAAAGCAACAGTAGCTAACATTCTACCACAAATTCTTCGCATTCAATACCTAGACAGGCTCTTTTATTCTACCTCCTTATTTGTTTATTAAATAACATTTTTGCTTATACAATTAACACAATATATTTTTAAAAATGAAAACATGGGAAATAACACTTTTCATGACAAAAATAATTGATGCTACATTTAAAAATTTTAGTCAAAATATTATTAACTGTATACAGAACAGTCACATGAGAAAGAATAAAATGTGACCATGTTGCATTGCTTGGCTAGTTTTCTTGCTTTTATTTGATCTTTACTTTTTTGTTTGTTCCTTATTCTATATAAACATAAAAGTATAGAAAAGTTAAACTCTAGATTTATCAAAAAAGCAAAAATCCCATAACACTATTTTACTACCAGCTGTCCTGAGATCAGAAAGAAGCCTGATGTCCCAAAGAACAGATGGCAGAAGGCACACCCAATGTGTCTTATATTGTTAAACTAAATCAGGCCATTTGTTAGCAAAGAATTCGTGTGTAATGCTATCCTACTGTTTTTTCATTGTTACTCAGGATTTACTAAAAATGCACTCTGCACTATCAGATAAAAGTGACCCGTATATTTCTAAGAGGCTCTTACCAGGGAGTGGAGTGAGTTTTCATAGCTGGGGGATGAAGGAGCTTGCCCTCCAGGTCTGGGCCACTGACTGGTACCTGTTAAAACGAAATACAAAAGCATACACACACACCTTGGTTAACTCACTGATCTTGACAATGTTCTGAAAGAAAGGGTAAAGCCATTCTATAGCTGTACATAAACTTATGCAAACATTTTTGTTTAGCCTTCAGCGTAGTATTGGCTACTTACAAGCCCAACACATTAAAAAAAATCTTTTTCAGGGCACTTGGCTGGCTCAGTCAGTGGAACATGTGACTCTTGATCCCAGGGTTGTGAGTCTGAGCCCCATGTTGGGTGTAGAGATTACTTAAAAGTCTTAAAGTCTTTTTCATTACTAATACAACTGTGTAGGGACTTGAGAATAAAAGAAAAAAACTGCACAGTACTTTACAAAGTAACTACTTTGCAAAAATTTGTATTAGTTATTATTAACTACTTGTTATTTTGCAACAACAAAAAAAGCCAGAAACAGGCCCATAAATACAGAGAACTGGTAGTTGCCAGAGGGGCAGGAAGGAGGAGAGGAGATACAAGCTTCCAGTTACAGAATGAGTAAGTCATGGGGATGAAAGGCACAGTATAGGGTATATAATCAATGATACTGTAATAGTGCAGTATAGTGACAGATGGTAGCTACACTTGTGGTGAGCTTAGCACAATGCATAGAGCTGTCAAATCACTATGCTGTACACCTGAAATGAATGTAACATCCTGTGTTCATTATACTTCAAAAAACAAAAACTACTTTTATGTTTGAATGTTCTTCAGATTTTGTCCACAAGCAGATTATCTTGAGAAAATGTACTTAAAACATACGTAATTTAAAATTCTGTTCCTTCTCCATGACTTTCCATAGCTTTTGTTATTAAATGACTACGTTAATATTCACTTGATTTTCTAGATCATAATTTATTTAATCACCATTATTACCTCACTGTTGGAGGTTTCTTTCAGTTGGCTATTACGAATAGTACCTAAATATTACTATATTGTGAATGGTAAACATTGTTATTTTCTTTTTTGGGAACATGTCTTGAGGATAAATAGCATTTCTGAATTAAAAGGTATAAATATATTTATGATACTCAATTCATAAAGCCAAATTACTTTCTAAAGTGTCCTATTAACTTCTGCCATTAAGTTACGCACAAATGCACCAATTTCAAATGACTGCAAATGCATTTAGGATTATCTGTTAAACATTTTCCCAACATAATTTACACAAAAACACATTATTTAATTTGGAAAATATCACCATGAAAATTTTTAATGTCATTTATTCTTCAACTTTAGAAAAGTAGCACTAACACACAGCAAAAAAACATACAAGTTCAGAGTAGAAAAAAATAAAAAGGAAGAAAACGATAAAAAAAAGACAAAAGGATTAATTCATTCATGTGTTTAAGACAATACAGCCTGTGCAGTTGGAAATAATTTATTTACAGAAAATAATTAAAACCATTAGTTATTAATATTAGTTATTAATAAATGCTTCAGTGACAACCTGAGTTATAGGAGAAATATGAAGTTGGAGAACTTGCAGGTTTACTTAATTTGTCTGATTTACTGCTAAATGAAGTTTTAACCTATGTTCTTTGTACCAAGCATGTTGTTGCAGATTACTTGCCAAATTTAGGAAACAATGAAAATGTATGGTAAATCTTAACTATTATAGTTCACTTCAGTTGAATAACTTAGTAATTGTATTCCCATCAATCAAATATATTTTATAAGTTGAAAAGTTGGATAAAGTTTTAACCTGATTAAATTTCACAATTATATGCATACTGTTGTGATTACATAGGAAAATTTTAAATAGTAAAACTGTGAGAAAAAAATATATATTATGTACTTCATCAGCAAACAATTTTTTTTTTTACTTGTAGGCAAATTACAAATTATTCTGAGAACCATTAAAGGTTTCCTGCTGGACATACAAACACAGTCATAATTCAACTACATGAATTATGGACAATCTAAAATTGAGCATTGAAACAGAAGCTTGCGAACTTAAAATTAACAAGTAGAATTTAGTAACCAGAGAAACCCAGTAACTGACTATATGAAGAACTCCTATAAATAACCAGCCAACACCTTTCCACTGATTTCAGTACATTAGTGCTTTCCAAGCACTGATGCAGAATTATGAATTTTATGTGGATAAATGGTTATTCCTAATCCATTTTGAAAAAGACCCTAAATTACTTTTAATGTAATTTCTTTTAATGTTTACAATATTTTATTTTCCAACATTTTCCTCCAACCTTCCCATTCCTCTTTGGGTGATCAGCCTGTAACAGGACTCTAATCATCAAATTATTTAATCTACATCAGATATTAATACAAGTTTTATGTTTAAACACCTCAGAATTGTTAACATGCATCTGCTTGGCAAAACATGCGATTTTTGTGGTTCTCCAACTAGTTTAGGGTTGAGGAATGAGATATGTGCACTGAGTTACTCAGGTAAGAAATCATCTATATTCATTATTTTATTGATAGTGATATGAAGAAACCATGCTAAGGTCTATATCCAAAATGTAATCCATTAAACTGGAAAAATACACATATACTCAAACCGGTTTTGTTTTTATTATAGACTGGGCTGCCCCAGTGTGACATACTTGGTTAAAACAGAATACTAATGTGTTTAAATCAGGGATATCTGTTTGAACTTTATAGACATGCCAAGTTATATCTCATGGACAGAGCTCCTTGAACCCCAGTTAGTAGTTTAAAACATTATGCTATTAGTCATAAAGAAGATGACTGGATAGTTAGATAGAGTTATTAGTTCAGTAGAAATCAATCCTATTGCTGATGTTGGCATCTCTATCTCTAGCTTGTAACATTACACAAATATTGTAGAGAATAGAGAACACGGTATTTCCCACCTTCCTTCCCTGTCACCTCATATTTGGTGTAGACCTATCAAGAGGCTTGGGGCTTATTCTTCCTTCTATTAATAAGCATAAGGTTTAGGGGTGCCTGGGTGGCTCAGTCGGTTAGGCGGCCGACTTCGGCTCAGGTCATGATCTTGCGGTCCGTGAGTTCGAGCCCCGCATTGGGCTCTGTGCTGAAAGCTCAGAGCCTAGAGCCTGTTTCAGATTCTGTGTCTCCCTCTCTCTGACCCTCCCCCGTTCATGCTCTGTCTCTGTCTCAAAAATAAATAAACGTTAAAAAAAAAATTAAAAAAAAAATAAGCATAAGGTTTCAACTGTTTATGCAGTTACCAATTTCTGTAATTGCCTGGGCTTTTTAGTGATCACCCTAAAAACCTAGTTCTTATTCAAGAAGGATTGTAATAAACCTACCAGCTATTAAAATATAATTATAATGACTGTTTCTAGAAAACAAGCTAGCTAGGTAATTAGGAGAAGTGAGTTTTTGGCTAGAAAATGTGGAAAGGCTTTCTTTGATCACTAAATCCAAAATTCACCCAGTGTTTCTGATCTGCTCACTAAGTGGAACTTAGAATTAACTGGTTAATTAATTTAGAGACTAGATACCAACATTTTATACGGCTGAAAGAAATTCTTAGGACCACTTATCATGCATTTTCTTATTTTGTTAGTTGTTTCCCTTTGTAATCTCACCTTAAACTGAAACTTTCATGAGATCCCTCATACTTGGAAAAGGCTGGATAATCAATGTAGTACTCAGTGCTTTGCTTTCCACAATCTGGCTCCAGCCAACCTTTCCATTTTAGTGCTTCACACTTCCATACGTGAAGAGTTCATAATCGGTCATCCCCATGACTCTGGATGAAGAAGTCATGTGCTTTTTTTTTGCATCTGGATCTTTGTTATACTCTTCCCTTTAGACCCAGGAAAACTCTCCTCTTAAAGTCCTGCTCTCTTCATGAAGTTTATCGTGACCGTTCTACAGCTTAGAGTGAATTCTGATGGTTGTATTTTCATGTATTTATCTTTTTTAAAAAAATGTTTATTTGTTTATTGAGAGAGAGAAAGAGAGAGGAAGAGGGGGAGGGGGAGAGAGAGAAGGAAGAAGGGAAAGAGAGGGAGAGAGAGACAGGCAGAGAGTGAATCCCAAGCAGGCTTCGTGCTGCCAGCCCAGAGCCCAACACAGGGCTTGATCTCACAATTGTGATATCATGACCTGAGCTGATATCAAGAGTCAGATGCTTAACCAACTGAACCACCCAGGCACCCCATGTGTTTACCTTTTATTTTCTCAGCTAAACTGAAAACCTGCTGAAGTCAGATGATTATCAAACACCAGGCACACTGACAGATGATTAAAGTAAATAAATATCTGATTAGGCAAAACTAAGGAATCCTTTCTTCCTTCTCTTCCTCCATTTCTATTGTAAATGTTTTGAAGATTGCTACTGAGAACTGAAATTATTAAACCCTTATTTATTTATATTCCAGAAGGAGGTAAAGAAAGGAAAAACATGGTTTTGTCTGTCTGCTCTCCAAGTTCCCCCAGTAAACACATTCTCTTAAATACTTGTGTCCTTTGCTAAATGACAACTGTGATAGACATAGCCATTCTTCTCTTCTACCTTGCTGCCAGAGCCCTGATTTTGTTCAAAAGGGGGTGGGCTATCTATCATTTCCTGGCATGAACCAGAAAAGAGTAACTTTAGAGTTCTCAGGGTAAATCCTGATGTCTAAGATACACATGGTGGTCCCATTTCTGTTATGACCAGTGTGTTAGTGCCCAGTGCTGGCTGAAGACTCATGAGGGCCAATCTGTTGAAGAGGCTTCTGAAAAAGATTCTTAAAATACAAACAAAAGATAGTCTCTTTTCTTCTAGTGAACACTGTTATGTCCACATATGGTACCTTGAACTGCTGAACTTGCCAGCAGCCTGAGGAAGAACTGCAAAAGTAGTAGAGCAGGAGCTTGGCCATACTGGGGCCAAGAAATTTGCCCTGCTATGGGCTTCCTGTCATGAAGATAAGCATCCCCTTATTATTTAAGCCAGCCAAGACAAGAGTTTCTCTTCCTTTCAGCCTAAAGCATCCCAACTGATATAACAGCACCACCTCAGAAGTTCCTCACAAGCATGCTCTAGGTAGAAATATACGTTCTTGGCCTGAAAAAGTTCCTAAGGAAAATGAGTGGAATTTAAACAAGAATGATGATTACCTTAGAAGCTGCCTATGTGGCTCTTCACCTGTGTATCCATCCTCACAAGGCCTATGCCAGTCTGACTGATGCTCAGGTATACAGAACAGGACAAGTGTAGAGAGCACACAGTGGGTGAATTTTTTACTCTAGTTAACAGGCCACTGCCATTCAAGGTACAAAATAAATTCCACATATTGTGTAGAAGCTCTAGTTTGCTCCCTCTTTTTCATTTTTCCTTCAACTATGAATAATTTATCACGTTGTGCTTTCCTTTTTCCTTCTCTCTTTATATTTCTGCCAATTTGGAGTGTGTGTGTTACGTGTGTGGTGACAGGAAGGAGATACTAGATACAGGAGATGGGAGAGAAATGCACTTGCATAAAATCAGTCTTTGATGTGCTGTTTCAGTAGGAATATAATAAGCATTAAATGAAAGAAAATATTTTTCTTCGATTATGACTGAATTGAAAAAGAAGCCTATTAATATCTTCATTACATACTTCAGTAGATCATATATTTTCATTAATCAGCTGAATTAAAGGGGAAAAAAGGATATCACCCAATAAACACCAAATAAAGATGGAGAAGGAAATGTAAGGTTTTACTCTGGACCATTTTTTTTTTGAAAGATGTCAAAGTCTCTGATTTTCCATTTTAGTGATGCCCCCTCATAAATACTGAACTCCTCTGCTGCCTGACTTCCCACCCAGTATTAATAAAAAAAAAACAAAGGGCATGTTTATAGCCCTTCCCTATAGAGGAAGAGAGGAGGTGGGAACATATAGTAAGGACCAATATTCTCATCTCTGATGAGAAAGGAAAACAGGCTGTGGCAAAAATGACACTGATAATTTGAGTAAAACTGTGCCAGGAGGGTGAGTAGGGTTAAAGTTACATCATTCTTCCTGTAATTTCAGCTCTCTGTTAAATAACAACTCTAAGTCAATGGGTCTTTCATAGTCCTGTCTATGTAGGGAACAGCTGTTCAACTTTTACTAGACAGCTGAAGCCATGGTGTCTGAGAAAGTGGCAGAACCCACTAAGAGCTGAAAGCAGCTGCCAGCAGTTCATCATCTCCACACTGGAATGCTTCTTAGCAGAGTCACAAAGCTAATACACAAAGCACAGGTGATAGCCAGGGCCCTGATATACCAGAGCCCAGATTTTTCAGAAACCCTACGCAATGCAAAGAAGTTTAACAACAACAACAACAACAACAACAACAACAACAACAACGCTACATGGGCTTAATTAATGACTTGATCAGAAAAAGAGAATCATTTCTGAGGTAGACTGCTGCAAGAATATGGCAATTTTTACCCAAAGGCCTAATGCCTTTTCCTAAGAATACATTTCTTCTTCAGCATGTTTTTTTCCTTCAAATGTTGCTCATAAAAACATCATACAAGTTTTAAAATTATAGCTTAATATATATTAAGCATTTTCCTATAATTTTATTTATTTCTAAGATTTAAGAATTCCTATTTATAATAGTAACAATTATATCTCAACAAATTTATACTGTAGGATAGAATCTGGAATCTGTCACAGCAAATATGGAAAAAAAAAAAAAACAGGAAAGAGTAAAGCAAATCTGAACCACTTATTTTTAACTCCACTAACAACAGTATTTATCCACATTCACAGACTTCTTTTCCTTAGCAAAAAAACTACATTATTCCCAAGAATTACATATATATATATATATACATATGTTTATATATATAAACACATATATATAAAATAACTTAATAACTTAGTGAACCTAAAAATAAAGAGAAGCTATCTAGCAGAAAGTTATTAATCTCTGAGTCCTACAAGTGGTACATGGAAAATGCAGAGAATAAGGAAGAAAGAAGTTACATGTACTTCTAAATAGATTATTTTGTATACTTTCTATGCCACCTTACCCAAAATTTTGATTTACCACCTCTATATTTTGCTTTCATCCCAAATGTCTAGCCTTATTTTTATCCTGTTAAAACAACTGTTCTTAGAAATTATACCAAATTAAGAATCAGAAAAGAGTAATTCACAGTTAGCAAATATTTCATTATTCTCCAAAATGAACTCAAGAAGGCTGTTTACATGTTTTCTCAAAATTCAGATAATTTTATCATGAACTTTTACTGTATTTTATTGGAAAATAAACAAAGTTCAAATATTTCAAAGTAGCTCCATGCATGTTTTTAAGTCGATAGATAAAAGAGCAGCCTACCTGTGAGAGGTGAGGGTGATCCCACTGGTGTTGATGGGTTTGATGGAAAACTACTGCTGGTATGGTCAGGAGAATAAATCTAACCAGAAAACAAAATATGCATGTATCAATATGTGACAACAAAAATATAAATCCATTTGCATGGAGTTATTTTTATAATCTAAGTTGCCACCCATAAAACTCAGAATGAAAAATTTATTTCTTCAATTTAGGACTATTTCATTACATAAAGGCTGTTTACAGTTTTAAAACTAGGATTAAAAAGTCTTATATATTCTGGGGGTGCCTGGCTGACTCAATCAGTAGAGCATGTGACTCTTGATCTTGGGGTCATGAGTTTGAGCTCCATGTTGGACACAGAGAATCCTTAAAAAAAGGATCATATATACTCTAATAAGAGAGGAATAAATAAATCATATCCATTTATTATCAATAGTTGAAAATTATTTGTTTCTGTTAGAACAAAAAAGAGAAGTGACTTTAAAGTTAAGTCTAATAACCTTTCTAGAATATATCATCTAAATAAGTGATATCCATTAAAAATAATTATCTCAGGAAACTGTTACCTTTTGAAGACAACAGTCTTTAAAAACAGTTTTAAAGGCCAAAGAAAATATTTTTAAAAATAGTTACCCTTTATTTCTCATTTAAAAAGCTCTCAGTTTGGGGCCCCTGGGTGGCTCAATCGGTTAAGCATCCGACTTTGACTCAGGTCATGATCTCACAGTTTTTGAGTTTGAGTCCTGCATCAGGCTCTGTGCTGACAGCTCAGAAACTGGAGCCTGTTTCGGATTCTATGTCTCCCTCCCTCTCTCTCTGCCCCTTCCCTTCTCACGCTCTGTCTGTCTCTCTCAAAAATAAACATTAAAGGGGCGCCTGGGTGGCTGAGTTGGTTAAGCGGCCGACTTCGGCTCAGGTCATGATCTCGCGGTCCGTGAGTTCGAGCCCCGCGTCGGGCTCTGTGCTGACAGCTCAGAGCCTAGAGCCTGTTTCAGATTCTGTGTCTCCCTCTCTCTGACTCTCCCCCGTTCATGCTCTGTCTCCCTCTGTCTCAAAAATAAATAAATGTTAAAAAAAAATTAAAAAAAAAATTAAAAAAAATAAAAAAATAGTTCTCAGTATGATCAACTACATTTTTGCCAAATTTAGCTACAAACGTATTGTGCAAAATCAAGCTTGCTCTCAAAGGATATTTTGTCACCCTTGAGGAAAGTGGAAGAAACCCTAAAAGTCCTTCAGAAAATGTTCCCAAAATGATTTATGGACTTCACTTCCTAAGAGGTCCACTTCAAATAAGATAACATCTGGATGCATAAATTTTGGCATTTTGGCTAAGTTTTGCTGCAATATTTTATATTTATTTCATATTGCAAAAAAAAAAAGTGACAGACAATAGTGACACGTTTACCTAATTAGCCATTAAATATTTTAAAAGTCTCTTTAATCCAAGTATTAAGAGTCCCTAGGAAGTTTTCTCTATGACAATTCTATCTCTATAATGAGCGTAATAAACCATCTTCACATCTCAACACTTAACTTAGGGCAGCAAATCAACTTATGTGAATGAATTTAAAAAGGAAAACTACTTGTGGGTGAAAGGAGTCATCCAATAGAAATACTCTTTCTCTGAATGAGCTTAGACTTGTAATGAATTTAATGAGGTCCCAATTATGGCAAACAAGGGGGTCTCAGCACTGGTTTCAAACACAGTGTAATATGCTGAGAAAGCCAGAAACTGGGGCAGGTTCATGTAAAACAAAACTCCACAAGTCATAATCATTAAACACAACAGCTTTTATTTTTAAAAAGAAGAAAGTATTAAATGAATTGTAAGCAGCCAGAGAGACCATTTTCCTTTGACTACAAATGGATATACCTACCTCAAAGAAAATACACCAATTTGTATAATGTTACTAAATTCTAACTGTAAATGCCTTCAATCACCAAATCTCTCCAAACAGCCAGATCTAGAAGTTGTATATTCAAGTTAAAAAGCCATTTTGGAAAAGCAAAACTATCAAGAAGACTTCAAAGGACATTATGGAAGGACTGAGTAACAGGGAGGGTAGTATGTTATATATATACATTTTTTTTTAAATTTTTTTTTTCAATGTTTTTTATTTATTTTTGGGACAGAGAGAGACAGAGCATGAACGGGGGAGGGGCAGAGAGAGAGGGAGACACAGAATCGGAAACAGGCTCCAGGCTCCGAGCCATCAGCCCAGAGCCTGACGCGGGGCTCGAACTCACGGACCGCGAGATCGTGACCTGGCTGAAGTCGGACGCTTAACCGACTGCGCCACCCAGGCGCCCCTAGTATGTTATATTAAGATCAATACTATTGGTCTTAAGGTTGTTACCTTGTAAAAAATCAGGATATGCATGTGAAAATTAGCTAAAGGTCACATTTTGGTTCCTAGTGGGCTACATACATAAAGTAATTTAAACCATATGTGTAAATTAGGTAAGGTCACCACACTTCAACAAAAACATATCTCAACATATCCCTTAACTTTTATAAATCACTATTTCTCACATTCAAGATTCAAGTAATTACAACTTTTAGGAACACCTGATGCTAACTTTTATGAAACATGCCTTAACTATAATATTGGTAAGGAAGGGAAGAGTTGACAACATTGATGGTGGGTGCATGAGCAGTGAGGAAAGTTTCAGTTTCATGCAAAACTCCCTCTTATTATAAACTAGACATACTCACTGATTTTTTATTTCCTTGTAAAGATTAACAGCAGGAAAGCATTGGAGAAACAGTACTGCCTCTCTGTCATACCCTCCTGGTTTTGTTGTTTCCTCATAGTGTTTACATTAATCCTTAACTGTCTAAACTTGCTTATTTGTTTTATTATCTGTCTCTTACATTTTTACCTCAGTAAAATGTATGCTCCAGAAGAGCAAGGACTTTGTCTTATTCAGACAAAATTTGAATTGTACAGGATTTGCAGTAGCTTGCAGTACCAACAGTGCTGGTAAATATATACTTGTTGAAAGAATGAATGGTTATTATCCTTGTGAGAAGTTTCTATTCGAGTATTTCTTTTAAATCACTGGATGTAGAATACATAGGCTCCATCTCTCTTTCACACTTCCAGTTTCTTAATATAGATTTCCCCAAAAGCTCTAGTCTCAGTTTTCTTTTCTATTCACCTGTGTTTTATCTCCTGGTAGTATCACTTCTGTAAAGTATCAACTATGACATCTCTGTGAATGACTACTAAGTTGACATTTCTATCCTCACAATGGTTGCTGGACTTCTCCATCTGGACATATTCTTTCATTTCAAGCTTGTTATGTCAAGCCAAACTTTGCATCACTGCTCCAAGCTTCCTACCTTTTCCCATCTTTACTCTTCTGTTTCCTCTACTTCAGCATCGGCATTCTCATGGTCACCAATATCACTCTCTTTCTCCAACTTCTCCCCTCCACCCTTCCCCACCACAGACTGCCAATACCTACTATTCTCTAGAAGGTCTCTGGGATAGGCACACGTCCTTCTCATCACCATGACACTGCTTTAAACCTTTACTAGAACTTGTAAATGGATCATTTAAGTCTTTATATATCTAGTTACTCCCTGCTCCTTTCACCCCTTATATAATTGCCAGAGTTATTGTTCCCAACCAGTTTTAAACAGTCAAATCCCACACAGTGCTTCCTGCAGCCCGCTAAATAGAACAGAATGACATTTGAGATCTTCCCTAATCTGGTCACAATAATATCTAACTTATAACCTACTTGTAACATTTTGTACCCTATTATCCAAACAAAATATGTATTTTTTTTCATTTTCTGAACACAGCTTGTCCTTTCAAAATGCCGGTTTCTTAATTTCTCCCTGATGGAATTCTAAACCACATGGGAGCCCAGCTCACACATCATCTCCCTCTTTACACTCATCTTCACCTCCTTCACACTCTTAGAATAACCTGTATTTCTCTTTGGTCTTTTACTTCACGTTATTTTAAACATTAACATTTTTAGTATGTGTGTCATATCTTCTCTCCTTGACTGTAAGCTCTTTAAAGGCAGAGACCTCACATCATTCTGCACTGAATCCATCATTGCCTATCATTGTCTTATGCAAGTAGGTGCTCAGTATTTATTTATTTTTTTAAAGAGACTTGAGCAATTAAACTGCACTTGAAATTTGCTATTCATACTTTTTGATAAAAAGCAAGACTCAGTAAATGGTAGTATTTATCTTAGTATTTATGTAATGGGGTTCAGTAACAGAGCTACCAAAGGGGTTAAAAGATCTTGTTATAAAGGTGAATTCATCTACAAATCAGTTTTGTGGTTACAAGCTTTGAGAACAATGATATGGTGATGTTCTACTATTTTTGAGAATTAGTGTTGATGTATGAAGCTGTCCATACTACACTGTTGGGCAGGCATGGGTTTTTGAGGATATAAGTAGACTTTCAAGACTAGCAAATGAGGGCTTTTAAAAATCACTGTAAAGGCACATATCAAGTATAAAACATATCAAGTATCAAAATATATAATATGGTGTTTTTTCAAAAGCAGCTTCTCCATTTGTGTAATAAAAGGCATTTTCTCCACTCACCCACCACACTGTCTAGTTCTACTTTGCCCTAAATTAAAGTGATGACAGACAGAATTGTTATTAATACTTTTCCTGAACTGACAGATAGCCTGGCAAATTACAGGACTTTTTCTTCTTTTACTTTCATAAAAAGAATGGGTATGTGGGGAGAGAAGGAGCAATACAACATTAAAAAAACAGGATAATACAGCCTTTTAGATCACAGAGCAATTCACTAAACTTCACCTCTCTATGTTTATTCTATCACCAACCACATACAAATTATATTTATTCTATAGAAACTGTTGTTACTTTTAAGAAATTCTAACATTCGGCTTTACTGGATAATGAACGTTCTAAATCAGGATTTCAGTACTTCTTGTACTTTCTGACCTTAAAGAACTCCAACACTGATATTTGAAAGAAAAAAAAAAGTCAGTCACTTAAAAAATGGGGATGGGAGTGATTTAGAATCTAAAGCATAAACACAAAGTAAGAACTCATTCTGCATGCAGTCCATGGTCCTCGTACTGTTAAATGACCAATGATGAATAACTCCCAATACCTTCTGCCAGGCTTAACCGGTAATATGCCTCATTTTACTGCAACAAATGAGGCTCCTCCTCCTATCAGTCATGGTCCATTCCAATCAGCAGGGTGCCAATAAGCCAGAAGCTAATGAAAAGGGCCTCAGACAAAAAAGAAACAATGGAGGGCTCCCAAGCCCAACCTTAGAACTGTGAGCCCAATTTTTTAAACACTACAGTGCACATTTCAGTTAATCTTTATTATGCTAATGTTATTGAGTCTAAGGAACAAAGAAACTTATTTCATGAATTACTTTTAAACGTCAACTTCCCTGAATTTTCTTTTCTTTTGTTAGAGACTACTGACCATTTAACTATCCAGATTAAAACACACACACACACACACACACACACACACACACACACACACACACTCTTTCTCTCTCCTTTGCTTGGAGGTAGAAATCAAAACATAAATTATCACAAAGAAGTCTGATATAATCAACAAAGTTAAACAGTCCTCTTGTTTGATCTCCTCTAAATTAAAGACCAAGTGTTTTGATATGGTATTAGGCACTGAAATAAACCAGATGTTTCTTCCTCTATATAACTCTCCATGGGCACAATCTTAAAGGGTTATTGTCTGGCAAATGTTCAGGGAAACACATTAGAAATGGCACGAATACCCAGATTTTCCTTTCCTTCTATCTACTCTAGTTTATTATCTAAACTAATGCATAATCCACAGGGCTTTGGGAACTTTGTGTAAATACTTTCATGTACAATTCTCTTTCTAGCTATCCTGAGATTAAGACCACAATTATCCTGGCTTAAACCTAAAATAAAGGAACCTTTGCAAATGTATTATCTGGCCTTACATGTTTAATCACAGTATTCTGTGTGCTTTTTAATACCTAAACTAAAGAACAAAGGTTGTACCCTGTGATGTTTCACACATGAAAGACCTTCTGAGACATGTATCAGACGACTGAAGAGCTAGAAATAACTCCTAATGACAATGCATGGTGTTTTCTCCATCTAAAACTAGATGCTATATTCAAAATGTCATATTCTAAAGAAGTTAAAATTTCAAAATACCCATGGTCACCATTTCCAAGTATCTGTAATACCTAACATAAAATTCTGATGTGTGTGTTAGACTCTCAAATATAATCCTCAGAAAATTCCTTCTCCTCATCTCTTCTAATCTTTCCTATTCCCCATGTAATGTTTTTGTTTTTCAGTACATTTTGTGAGCACTAAACTGAATGTGCATCTGTAATGGAAGTTAGAGAAAAGAATGTGTTTAGGGAGGTGTCTGGTGGGGAGGGGGCGGCAGATGGGTTGAAGGAAGGGATTTTCAAATGTGCAGACTATGGCACGCAGTGATGGAGCAGATGGAATGCATCACCGTCAGCTATGACAGAAATGATTTATGGAATGACCTGGCTGCTCCTGCCTAGTAACAACATAGGATGACAGAACTGGGTTTCCATGACAACCAAAGCCCACCCACTAACTAGATTAGACATTCTTCCCTGGCTTCCACTCACAGAGAAATTTTTTTTCCTAATGCCAATTGGTTTGGCTAGTATGCTGGTCATAATATGGGAAAACAGTCAACCACTAGAAGGGTAACTGAAAGGGAGCTTGAAGGACCACTGAGAACATCACAAATTGTTGCCTGCCTACCCACCAAGGTTCCTTTATAGAAGTTTTCCTTGCATAAAATAAACAAAAGAGTTTTGAGGAAAAAAGCCCCCAAAATGCAGGTTGTATTTTTTAAAGGTGCCTAGAATTGAAAGTTCAATGTAATTTCTCTTCCTACTTGTGAAATATCTGCTATTGGATTCTTTCAGAATCAGCAGAACAAATATGGCAAGCCAATCAAATACCCAGGAGGCATTCAGATTTAATATTATAGAATTTTATTTTTAAGCAGGTAGTTTTCATTAGGTGGGAGTAAGTCCAGAAAAAGTAGGACAACTTCCTTTAATCCTCATCAACACCCTGTAAAACAACACTCAGAGCATTCTCTTTCTGAAAAAACAGTAGTGAAGCTGGTCAGATCAAGGTTCTAACCTAATATATATGGGCTTTACCCTTCCTAGCTTGGTGATCCCTACGACAAACTACTTAATCTTTCTGAGCCGAAGTTACTTAACCTTTTAAACTTTAGTTCCTCTCTCTGATGTGGGGATAATAATGCCAACCTCACAGGGTTTTCTTGAGGATTAAATGAAACAAAGCACGTAAATGCTAAGTATAATGCATAGTGCCTAGTAAAGATTCAAATTATAGCTGGTATTTTTGTGGGTTTTGTTATTATCGTCACTATTTTTGTCATATGATGTTAAGACTGAATTCAACAAACATTTATTGAGCACTGTTTTGTGGGGTGCTCCACTATGTGGTTGATGAGTTTGCCTTGGCTTTATTTCTCAAGAAACTTGTACTGGGATGCAGAGAAAGGTTTATCTACAGAAACTAGATACAAAGAGGTTTATCTCTTTAAATGTTCAATGGTTGCTTCCTCTATTCACATATTAAGTGGTCTGCCTTCCCCAGGAATAGCAGTAAATGTTGTCTGATAGAGTTTAACTGTACCTCATAGAAAATGTAAGACAATTCTGTGGGAATTCTGAGAGGCATAACATTTAAGGGGAAAAAAGAAAAGAAATAAAAAGCCTTAGGAGACAAATTCATAAAGTCCAAAGCAGAAGGGCTTCTTTTAAATAAGTAGATTTGGAGTCTTTGTGGATTATTAGCAAACGCTTTCCCAAAATAATTCCAAAAGAAGGGATTTTAGTTTTGATATTTTAAGGATCAGCTAGCTATTAAAACAATCACTGCTTTCTCATTAATGATCTGATATGATATAAATTAGCTGCTCAAGAAAACATTATGAGATTCCTTTAAATCAGTTTTACTCATGTTAGCATTAGTTCCTTCAATGAATCTGGCTTTTTTTGGGAAAACTCTCCTTTCCTATTTTTTGAATGAATCAGTTGCAGATGACTTTCCCTTTTAAAAAGTATGTAAGCTACTTTTTGTCTTGGAAAAATTTCTCATGAAGGCACTTTCTTCTGTGGACCAGAAGAATAAGTGAAGAATAAATGAGTTGTCTTTCTTGGTTTCATTTGACTTACTTGAATGGGCAACTTACTAAGTATGTATTTAAAACTAATAAGTACATTTAATTATTAATCTCAGTAATTTGTTTTAAATTTAAAGATGCCCAAATTTCTCTTCCTTCTACTACATCTGTTCCATTAAGTCAAACATATTTAAGTTGAAGTTAGAAGGATAGGTCTTGCGGGAGTGGGGTTGGAAGGTGTTTTCCTGAGTTATTTTAAGAGCAGCATGAATCAATATAAACCAAGAATAGCTTTAAATGAGTTATGAAGTTGATTTTGTTATAACTACACCTTTTATGACATACTGTCCACAAAATACTGTTTAGCAGTGTAAAATTCATTCAGCAAAATATTTAAAATCAATACTCACAGATGCCAAAGCCTTTCCAAGTGCATCACCTGTCTGTGAACTTCCAGCGGCAGTCCCTCTGGTTCCTGAATATTTCAGGTAAAAAACAAAGAATTTTAGCAGGCAGACTTTTTTTTTTTTTTTAGCATTCTGCCATGATTTCAAGGGTGTTCTTTACTGTTATCTCACACACAGTCACAACAAATCACCAAATATTGTGTATGTGTTGTATTTAATGAGCTAATTTAAGATGGGTTCCTTACCAGTTTTTACATTAATGACAATTTAAAAGCTTTTCTTCCTTCCTTTCATTTTTAGACTCAATACTAAAAAATACATCGAAAGATGTGGGGTTCATTGAAAATCCCCAAAGTAGGTTTTAGGAAGTTGTGCCAACCCAAAGCAGCTCACCGAGAATGCTATCTGATCCATTGATGGGAGGAGTGTGTGAGGCAGCAACGTACGGCGAACTGCTGGTACTGCCACGATGGAAGCTAGACATTGGCGGGAGACTCGTGTTTATGTCTGTTGGTGAGACCGAGTGTGGAGGATAGCTCTAGAGAAAGGAGGAAAGAGACATAATCTATTAAATACACTTTCTGCACATATGGCTGGACAACTATGACAACAGGTCAAAAAGAACATTACAAGCTGGCAGCTATAAAGCGTTACTATTGTCACGTACTTTTTAAAAAGGCAGGCTAAATGCAGTAAGCCCTGAAGTATTTACATGTCAGAAGTTTTGGCAGAATCAAATCTTACACTTGTAATCCAAAGAGAAACACAAGTGAGGACAAAGTGCTGCCGCACCCTAGTCATGTGTTACAGCCTACCAAGCGGTCATGTGAATGAAGGCTGCCGTAACTACTGGACTGAGACATGTGGGAAGTGGAGGTCCCCAGAATTCCACCAAAACCAGGCTGGCTCATCCCATTTGATGAACTCCAAAGGTCAGAAGAATTGTGGGTCCCATCTAAGACGAAAAGAGAAATATAAAATTTTCCTTAGCTAAAACGTTTTCTTTTATTTAGATGATGCTCTAAGAATTCCAAAGGGTACCCTCCAGATACTCGTTCCCTGCCCCTTCTGACTCAGTCGTCCATCTACTTTTCTTCCCTCCAAACTGTGTAATTACTATTTAAAAAGAAGGAATAAGGCTTTATAGTTAGAGGAGAAAAAAAACAATCCAAACTGTAGTCGGTATATTGTTATAAAAATCCTTAGAAGATCTAAATTCTTATCAAGCAGGATAAAAAAAATCTCAAATTTGGGGATAGGTTGGATTTAATTTTGGTTAAATGGCATACCCATAAATATACAAAAAAGTTCTTTATAACAAGCAATGTACGTTATTATAAAAAACTATGAAACTGTGGAATAAATAAGTTTCTCTAACAGTAAACATAAGAAATTGATAATGACTATATTATAGACAGTCTTCAAATGAAATGTGTTAGCAATAACTTCACTCACCAGTGTAAAGTCAAGGAAGCGTTTATGTAGTGATTTATTGCTCCCATAGTATATGCTCCCCATAGTCCAAAACCACAGGAGACCAAATAAAAACGCAAGATACGAATTAAAGGAAATGCAACACTTTTTCTCTCTGAACAAGTCTTAATCTGTTCTATGATATTCACTGTATTTATATTGATCATTCTAGGGGTGACCTGAGTCTGCAATTTAAATAAGAAAGAGTTGTTAATAGCTTTCATTCACTTAAATTCTATGAGAAAGAGCAGCTCTACTCATTTTTCTCAAATGAAGTCCTTTATAAGTTCAATCAATACTAGATAGGCACTCCAAACGTTTGCTGGATATTCCGACTATATTGCAATCAGCAATAAATAACATTAGAAATTTTAATTTACTTTGGCCCCAAATGCATAGATATACCTGAATTCATACATACATTGATACATTTATACATGTGAATACCTGTGTAGGTATTCTCTTTCCTCACAGTTTTAAAATATTAGTTAATATACAATAGATAAACTGCTGCAGGATTGACAACTATCAAGCAGTACTTACCCTGCATAAAGAAAGTGCTAGCAAACATACTGGTTGGTGGCTTGGGAGATGGATAACTAGGAGATTCACGGTTGAAATCATCTGAACTTGGGGATGGTGCATATACCTTAAAATTAAATGGGAAATTTAATTAAAATGGCTATGAGTGTCATATCATTTGTGCAATATGAGTGCTACATTTCACCAAGGGCCTAAAAAGGCCTATCTAGTATCTATAAAGGCCTACCAGAAATCCAAAGAAGTGGACTAAATCCACATACGTAATCTAACTTGGTTACCACCTACATATTTGGTCTTGGCTGATTACTAGAGAAAAATACTACTCCAAATAATCTTTGTGTGACACTTACACCAGTGGTTGAACAAATCATAAATGCTGAATTTGCTTACAAAACACAAATCCATATATAGGCTCATGATTCAAAATGTGGTGGTGGAAACAGATGTCTTTTGAATATAGCATGAAATAGAATTTGGGTTCGTAAAATTCATTCTTTTCACTGTTATAAGATTTATCAAAAACAAAATGAGTTTGGTTAAAAGTTACTATACTTTGTTATTATTAAAAGATATCCATGAAAGGCACAACACGGGTTTTCAGGAACTTGTTTAACTTATTAGTAAGGTTAGCAAAATTAAAACCAAATTCTGCTGAGGGGTTTTCTTTAATTTCAAGCAAACTTCTAAGTCTGGCACAGCTATAAGAAAAATCTCATTTAATTTATCAGAACAGTATTAATTTCCTTTGGTAAACCTTTGCTTCAGATAAGCAAAATATGAACATTTTGAATTGGCAAATGGCCAAAATTGTCATTTCTCTGCAAAACTAAATGGGCAGCCAAATATCCTTAATAATTAAAACATGATAAAACCATTCTCATGGTGATTACTAAAATCAAGAAGGAAAACAAACAACAATTAAGGTGATGCATGCTCTGTAAAGGCAAAAGTAAACCAAGAGTCAGGAAGAATGGAAATGTGTCCTACTGAATGGTGTATGAAATGTATTTCTTTAGTTTGATAAGGGTATATCCATTAACTTTTACTCCAAAATAAAAACCCTAAGTGTTCACTTAAGTGGAAGCAAGTAGCTCCCTTATTAAAATTATGGGAGCATGTATAAAAATCATACACGTATTTGTAGCATGAGCATAGAAAATTTCTGTAATTATACATAAGAAATCCAGTAGTTATACCTCTGGACATAGAGGTATCCTTCCAGAGGATGTTTACTTTATGTCCTTCTACATAGTCTGGTATTTTATCCCGAGCAAACATGTTTGTCTATGCACTAATAAAAAAGTTGACGAAGCACACACTGAGATTAAAATGGGGGCCAAGATTTTATTTACATAAACCATCATTCATACTCATTTATTCTTCCTCTGAGGCATTTAACAACTGTAAAGACTTCTGACAAATCACCTAACCTTCCAAGACTCAATTTCCTCATTGGTAAGATGGTGCTAATAGTACTTGCATTAGGGGGTTGATGGGAAAATCAAATGAGATAATACATATACAATGTTTAGCACAGTAAGCTCTAAGCATTAGCTAATAGTATCTCAATCATTTTTCTATCATTCTTGTAGGAGCCATTATATTGCCAATACTGCCCTTGTTCAGTCCCTGAAGAATGTTCCTTATAGTTTTTGTCTGCACATTCCTACTTAAAAAACAATTCATCCTAAATAAAAGGTTAAAAAGTCAATTTTTACTCTTCTTGCTAGTTGTTTCAATACTACCATAGGTGTGTATTTTTAATGGACTGGCATTCAGGTTAGTTTCCTCTCACATCCCAGAGGTAAAAACATACACCTGTGGTACCTGAGAAGTTCATGACGAGACAGATTCCTAAGAACTACCTAGAAGGACCCTAGATAAAGAAATTTGGCAGATAAAATGTGTTTTCTTCCCCATTATACATATTAAATACACTTTTCTAGTTTAGTGCTATTATATGAGGTAGTGTCAGAATGAAATAATTGGGTATATACAGTTGTGTTTGGAATGTATTACACAGGCTGATGGGCAGGAAAAAGTTTTCAGGAAAGGAACTTTGCAATTTTTTCTTTTAATCCAGTTTCACTACCTAAACTTAGCCACAGCTAGATGTCCCGTGTCCCCTTTATACATAGATTTTCCTAAACGAGGCTGAAACTACAAATGATGAAGAATAAAGTAAATCCATAGACACAGTAAGAAAATACAAATGAGAATAAAATTCAGAAGACAGCATTATGCTTCTTGGTACAATTGCTTATTTACTATATACACCATCTCTGATCTCAAAGTAGGAAATAGAAAATTCTCTAATTCTATCCAGGTTATAGATTGAAACACTGTGTAAGCCTCTAACTTATGAAAAACAATTTCAGTTTTGATGTGCCATCTCACACAAAAAATCTATATAATATGGCCATTTAAATGTGTATTTTATCAATTTATATTTACTTATTCTTATTTCCATTCAATTCACTGTATCCCATGCATGATATACTTACACTTTAAAAAATCCTAAATGTTTGCAGTTATAAAAGCAAATAAAGGATAAATGTGACTAAACTGATTTACAAATCAAGGAGATACGCTGATCAGATAATGGTTAATGATCGTGGTCATGGAAAGCAAGAGAACCAAAAAACCCCACACAAAGCAGGAGAGACTTGCCTATTCTTATGTAAAAATTTTAAGCTGTATGGAAAAAAACAGGGCTCATTTTAGAGGTAAAGTTTTTTTAATGTTAGTCTTTATAAACACATTTTGAAAAATAAATGGACTTAGAAAAAATCGATCTTATAAATGAAAACGGTAAAAACTCTACTGTAAGTTTGTCATTTTATTTACTAACATAAGTTCAAAGTTTTTATCACCATAAAAGTGTTTTGAAAAACAAGGTTCCCTAAGAGGCCCATCTAACAGCATTTCTAACACCAGCCAAATAACTTTACTTTTGGTATCTCAACCACAGCTTGCAAAAACATAGATGCAATGTTATGAAGCAGCAGTTGTGCCAGTCTCAATTTTTCAGATCAAAGAGTTCTTGCGGCAAAGCGCAACTGATGTGGTCTCAAAGACTTTATTAACTCCAGATGTAGGGAAACAGTCCGCCAATTCCACAAAAAGAGCAAGTCTCTTTTAGTTACAATCAGTACTGGCCACAAATTAAAACCAGACTGCTTATGTCATCTGATCACCTGCACATAGATGCCAGGTTTTTTTTTTTCCTAGTTAATGATCTAATCATATGTTTACATCTTAAGTATGATTTTGTATCACAACAAACAATCTTAAAATTAAGAGAAAGGACTACATATGCTTTAAGATTATTAAAATCTACTAGGAGTCAAACTGTTTTTAAGAGAAATAGAGGGGCACCTGGCTGGCTCAGTTGGTATAGAGCATCTGACTCCTGATCTCAGGGTTGTGAGTTCAAGCCCCATGAGGGGTACAGAGATTACTTTAAAAAATAAAATCTTATAAAAAGGTACTAAAGTAATTTAAGATGTTCTATTAAGTGGTAGCTATTTAGAAATTTTCTTGAGAATTCTAGCTTCTAGGGGCACATGGGAGGCTCAGTTGGTTAAACATCCGACTTCAGCTCAGGTCATGATCTTGTGGTTCACGAGTTCGATCCCCACGTCGGGCTCTGTGCTCAGAGCCTGGAGCCTGCTTTGGATTCTGTGTCTCCCTCTCTCTCTGCCCCTCCCCCTCTTGCGCTCTGTCTCTCTCTCTCAAAACTAACATTAAAAAAAAGAAAAAGAAAAAGAAAAAGATAAGATAAAAAAAAAAGAATTCTAGCTTCTATTTCAGAATGTCAGGCTCATAGGAGTGATCATGGGACCGACCGTCTTTCTTCTTTCCCAAGCACTTATATTTTACCCTCCAGGAATGGTGATAAGAGTAATTCTGAGTGTATGTTGAACAGACTGTAACATTTATTCCAACTCAAATGAATATAACTGAAAATCTAAGTCTGATAGAAAAGAACAAATCCACAATATGTGTTTAATGTCCTCATCCCATCCACCCAAACTGACTTTAAGAGTGACAGAGCACGTTAGGGATGAGTATTTATCAATTACTCTTTTTTTAAAAATTTTTTATGTTTTTATTTTATTTTTGAGAGAGAGACAAAGTGCCAGTGGAAGAGGGGCAGAGAGAGAGGGACACATGGAATGTGAAGCAGGCTCCAGACTCTGAGCGGTCAGCACAGAGCCTGACGTGGGGCTTGAACTCACAAACCATGAGATCAGGACCTGAGCCGAAGTCGGATGCTTAACCAACAGAGCCACCCAGGCGCCCAACAATTACTCTTTACAGTGATTACACAATTATCCTTGGGATATTTTAGCTCATACAACCAACTGGAGTCAAGTTAACAAAAACATTCCTTTTTACTTGCTTGGATGATTCAGTTTAGTCATATGGATAACTCCAAATTCAGGGCAAATCATTCTCTGTTCAGCTTTTAAAGGCTAAGCTGTGCACTGTGTTCTTCCTTTCAGTGCATCCTTCTGTGATTAATACTGGAAATATCCTTGTCAGGCAGGGGGGCATAATGATTTTCTGATAGTTATTGAGAAAAGATGCAAAGAAGGAGAAGTTTTTGTTAAAAAGATAGGTTTTTCTTGTCTTTTTTTTTTTTTTTAATCTTGTCACATCCCAGTGATGAGTTAAAAGACGATGTCACTCCCCATGCCTTTAAAAATAGATCCATAGCCTGTGTGGTGGCTGATATTTTTAAATGTTCCAAATGATGAGAAGATGAGTTGGGAATTTTCTTTAGTATGTGAGAATAGCTATATATCTTAATTAAGATACCCTTCCACAGAAAATGAGAGGAATGATTTAGATGAAATCTATCCAACAGAAGTTTCTGTGAAGATGAAAATGTTCTACATCTGTGCTACAGAATACAGTAGCCACGAGTTACATGACTACTGAACACTAGAAAGGTGAATAGTACAACTGAGGAATTGAATTTTTAATTATACTTTAATTAATTTAAAGTCTTCTGTGACTAGTAGTTACTATATTCAACAACATAAGTTTAGATAATTTTTCCTTACCTAGTTTACAATTGCATAAATTACTGTGAAAAAAAAATTCTTGGAGTCTCATAAGCTCCAAGGCCTATGAAAACCAAAATCAGCCTAAACTGTCAAACAATTTAGGAACACCTTCACCTGATTTGGAAAAAAGAAAGGAGAAGCTTATATCCACTTTTCTAAACGTGCTCTAAAATACAGTAATCATTATCAAGATTTTATCCTGTTTAGGCTTCTATTAGCTCAGTTGTCAAGATGATTTGAATAGCAGTTTTCTTTAAATTGCAATATGTTAAGTATCATTAAAGACTTCAATACATGCTAATATGGACCTCCAATATATGAAAAGTTTAAAATAATAAGAGAAATCATCTTTAGCACAATCTTTATCAACTTACCAAAATAACAAAACAAAGCATTTGGCTAATTTCCTCCACGATCATAATTTCAGTTTTTTAAAATGTTTATTTGAGAGAGAGAGAGAGTGAAAGAAAGAGAGAACACACACACACACACACACACACACACGCGCACGCGCGCGTGAGTGGGGGAGGGGAAGAGGGAGAGGGAGAAGCAGAATCCAAAGCAGGCTCCAGGCTCCCAGCTGTCAGCACAGAGCCCAATGTAGGGCTCAAACTTACAAACTGTGAGATCATGATCTGAGCCAAAGTCTGACACTTAACCGCCTGAGCTACCTAGGCGCCCCTCAAAATAAAAATGCAATATTGTATTCAGGAACATCCACTTACCTGATTTTTACATAAATATAGTTTATTGAACAATAAAAAATTTGTAAGTATATTTGAGTACCTAAAACCTGGGGTGGGGGGGGGAGGGGAAAGTGTAGGTCACTGGAAAAAAAAGAAAACCACAATCCAAGTCAAATCCTATCTTTAAGAACTGTAATTAAACCTCCAGGCCAATAATTTTTAAAATATGTGTAAGGGTCAACTTAAAAATTGAGAAAAACTAGGTAATTACTGTAAGAATTCATTCTTTAGCTATTGCTGATTAATCCAAGTCCCTCACACAGTAATACAAACAACAGTTTCTACTTCTGAATTTTGGAGGCACTGTATTTTGTAAAAAGAAGCTGTTTAAAAAAGAGTAAATAAAAATTTTGCTTTAATAGTTCTACTGATTCAGATAAAAGTGCTAGATGAGTGTTAGAGGAAGTTAAAGAAATTTCCTAAAAATAATTTCCTATTGATTTTCTGATCATTTGTAGCCATTATTTTCTATGAATACTGATCTGATATATAAACTCGGATAAAAAGTATCTTTAACCAAAATGGCGAAATTTTAAAGTCTCTGAAATTTAGGTCTTCCTACCTTCCTTGTATCTACTCTAATCTAAATTAAAACAAATATAACCCCCCAAAAAGACATTAGAAATTTTAAATAAATCTACGAAACAAAAATCTAACTTAAGAATTTTCCAATATCTAAGAATACTTAAATGACATATTTGATAAATATCTCAATGCTTTTGGTATTTTATTATTACATAGAAATAGAAATGTTGCCATAAATCCCAGATCTACTACTGGGGCTTTTAGGGTAATTCTGAGCCTAAGAGGGGAAACACGTAGATAGTCCCACTACTAAATACCATAAGAACTCAAACCAAAGGCATCAAAGCGAAATGTCTGAAGTAGAAGGACTAACTCAGGGGCATACAAACAATCTCTGTTAAGGAATCTTTTTACCTAATTAGCCTACTAAAAACACAACTGGAATTTCTATAAAATGAATAAAAATACATGTTTTTACTTTCAACAGTTTCATAAATAAAAGGATCAATGTCATTGCCCAAGAATTTATAGGGACATAGTTAGGGGTGAAATGAAGTAAAACTTCCTAACAACAATTAAGAAAACAAAATTCCAGCTTTCAGTACAAAGCAGCCTAAAATCAATTACTAGTTCTGCTAACAAGAATAGTTGGTATTACTGGTTTTCAATTGTGAGAAAAATGTCTTCGGAAGTCAAGCACATTTTTATTAATCTGAAATTAACATCACTGGGCATATTTCACCAGCTCGTTACTGGAACTGCTATCATTGTTGTAATAACCACAGTTTTTTCTGAAAGATAAACTATGTAATTTTAAGGGACTGGGTTTGAAACCTGTATCCTAGGATAATATACTGAATAAAAGCAATGAATGTCACTTCTTAGCTCTCTACATTTTAAAGAAATTTAGATCCAACAATACAGCACCTGATCTCTTCCTTCAATACACTCATCAGTTAGTGGAAAGGGATAGAAATTTCTTTCTAAAACATTAACAAAGCTGATCAATGACGACATACTCTCCTGGCAATGGCTGTAGTTTTGACTGACTGGTATTTGTGCCCACAAATTAAGGAAACAAAAAAACCCCAAATCCTTGGAATCATATCTGGAATATAGTTTCAGATAGTTTTGGTAGAGAGGGGAAAAATCAAAGAAGATTTAAGTGAAAGTCCTTGTCATTCTATGTCTTTAGCACTGTATCTTCAGAGAATTCTTAAATTACTTCATATTTTCCTTATCATACAAATATTAGATTTTACTCTACAGGGCCCACAGATAGGCTGGAAATTTGAATTAATTCAATTGTACTTTGCTCTCTCATGTTAATTAGCAATAAATCCCCAATGGAAAAAAAATGTAGCTCTATATACGATCATGCTGGTTTCTAAGCTTTTATTAACTGAAAATGTTTATTTGAAAAATAAGGCTTAGAAGTATTTACAATGCAATTTTATCTACTTCCTACTCTAATTCTTATGAAAATACAAATTACGTGGGCAGGCAGGTGCCAAAACCATGGCTAAACCAATTTTTACTACGGTGTGTTCTATTAGAAGAGGAGACTATGCTAGTCTGATTTCCTGAGTTTTTAAACATATCTAATTTAAAGCTCTTCATCTTAAATAGAAACTAGTAAAACTCTGCTTGACTGACCACATCAATTTACATTCATAAAACTGTTAGTCTCATCATATATACAAAATATATGTATTTGTAAGAATGGCCTAGTGTTTTCCTCAGTTACATCTTCTTTCCAGTGCAGTATATTTTCATACACATAAATTACAGTAAGGATTAAAGAAGTTTGGCCCTTTGCTATGGAGACTAGTTAACTTGCCCTTGGGAAAACCTGCTCTTGAGAGAGAGAGCTGGGTTCAAGTTTGAACTCAGCACTTACTAACTGGGTGGTGCTTGAGCAAGTTACTTAACTTCCCTGAACCTCTTTTTCCTTATTTATAAAAGGAGAGTAGTAATAACTAAATGACAGAGTGTTTGTGAGGATTAAATGAGGTAAACATAAAGCTCTCAGCATAGTTCTTGACACAGACTAGTCCTTCTAATCATGTTAGTTCCTGTCTCTTCTTTCCCAGATTCCACTGAAAGAAGCTCAATATTAAAAATGTGCTTCTAAGCTTGAGTTTCAAAACTTGGATTTCTGTGTTGTCTCTAATAAGATTAAAATAATCCCCTGATACAATTAAAAGAGCATCATGTCTGTACTTGCTGCAATTTTTATACCTGGAACACTCTGTAGCATCTTCAGTTCAAGGCCTAGAAAATGGAGGCTGATCAGATCAGAGGAAGGCCGAAACTCCAGAATCCTCAAGGTGAAAAAAACAGGAATCCTCTCCTCCCAAAACTTTACTTCCTTTACCTCTAAGACTTTCTACCTTTCTGCACAAAGGACACAATTTAGTCATATCAATGAGAAAACTGAATGCAGGCCAAGTTCTTTATATATTAAAGGATGCTCAGAAACCTATTATTCCTTGCTATTTTTTAAATCTCAAAAAATCGGTAATATTCAAAATGTTTTTCAGTTTCCTATTTATAATAAACACATTAATATTTTACAGTATGGTACAGAATACAACTACACAAAGCTACAGATGATACAGATTAACCCCTTCTCTTTTCAAATAGTGGGGAAAATAGGGTTAACATCTTGGCTTTTCTTTTCTGAATAGAGATGCCCACGCCTGTTATATTTCCAACAATACAATGCAACCACAAAATCTTAGATAATATGGAAAGCCTCTTCTCTCAATTTTTTTTTTGCTAGAGATTATTCAGTCTTACTATTAAAATACCTCAAACATCCTTAAATATATGAAACCAACTTGAAAATTTAAAAATAAAATATGGAAAAAAAGAGAAAGCATTGTAGACCAATACCACTTAGGATTTCTTGCTGCCTAATACCCATAATGGGATCTTAAAAATGAAATCAATGTGAACCTATTAGCATTTTAAACTATTAATCTGCCCTATCATCTAAAATAAACTGTAAGGTAGGATTAAAGAGTGAGCTTAAATTTAACCTGTTCCCTATGAGAATTATATAAAAATTCCATAACTTAAGTAAGGAAGTATATTTCACTGAAGTCTGGAAATACTAAGTTAAAGTGCCAGTTTCTACCATAATGCATTTATGGGTAGACAATCCCCAATATATACTAAAATGAGGCATTTACATAGTTTTTGGGTAATATAATTACATACTATATGGTTTTCTTATTGAAGAGTTAGAAGAGAATAAAAAACTAGAGGGTAAAAATAAAATAGATATAAGAAAATACATTAAGAGTAGGACCTTAACCTACAGAGAACTAAGCAATATATCATCTCTTTATGCATTTTTCAAGAACATAAAAGTCACCTTTGACCTATATCAGGCACAGGCTATCAATTTTCAGGCTACACTTCTCTATCATACCAGCTATGTCATCTACCGTAAGTCTGGAAATACTTAATACCATCAAAGATGTTCCCTGCCCCCAGCCCAATGTAGAACAAAGAGAAATGTTGTAATAGAGTGATCTGTGCTCTCAAAAGAATGAAGTCTAAACTCAATTTGAGTTACAGTCTCTCTGCTTCAGAGGTCCTATATAATTAATTTTACTGAACTCACAGACACAGACACACACACACACACACACACACACACACACACACACTCTTAGAAAAGACTATTTTACTTAGAATTAGACATAAAAGTATTTTCACATTTTAATGACAATTGGTAAAGACGCTATAGAATAGAAATCAAGTAATTTCACTTTTATTACTCATCTAAATCTATCTCTCACATTCTCCAAAGCTATGCTTTTATGGGTAGCGTGAACATACACTTCTTGATCAGTTTAGGATATTTTGGCTTGATTATCATTTTTTAAGAAAGCTTACCCAAACGTTAACAACCAAATGCTAACAGAGTCCAAGGAGGCCTTCTCAAAGCAGTCAAAGAATGAAAAAGTGCTTTCATTAGTTCTCATGTACCCTGGTTAGAACCATATGTTACTTTAAAATATTTTCAAGCAGTAAAAAGGGAGGGAACAAACATATCTGATTTTATACCTATTTTAGGAAAATGTGATTAAATTTTCTTTATAACTTCAAACATTAATATTAAAAATACCTCCACCCCCAACCATTAAAAAAACAACAACAACACTAAAATCATGTATGTATTTAATAAGATACCTGAGGGGGGAATTTCTTTTTTGGGAAGACTGAAGAGGAAAATACTGAATTTCTGACATGAACCCAAGATTGTTATTCACCAGTATGACATTTCTATAATGTTTATCAATTATCTTACAAGGATAACTCCTATCGAATCTTCCAGAGAAGTTCACTTTCTTTTTAAAATATACAAAATCTTCTGACTTAAAGATACTTTTGTAGAAACCTACTAAAAAATACTAAGTAATTAAAGAATAGGAAAGTCTTGCTTAGCAACACAGAAAAGTATTATTTTAAAACATCTAACCATGTGCTATAAATTGACCAGAAATACATTCTTTGGAAAATGTTTAAATGCATTCTTTGAAAAATAGTGATTTATTTTATGAATCTGTACAGGGTCAAAATTCTAGTTTGATTGGAAACAGATGGTATCCCAGTAAAGTCGGGCTCTGGACCTGAAACTCCAAACAGGAAATACGGTCCTCACTAGCTGACTGCTTCCCTAATCATTCCCAGAGCTTCATACTTGTTATTTTTATGAATATCCAAGATGACTTTCATCTTTCCCTTCTATCTACAAAGCATCAAACACTCCTCTCTCTCTCTGACTGCGTGTGTATTTTATATATAGACTAGATGTTTACAATATAAGAAAACATTGAAACAAATGTACTTTCGAGCTCATTGCTAGTAAAGACATCAGGCATTAAAAATAATAACTCACAAATTCAAGTTTATTTTCTATCCTATTTAAAAAATAAAAGCGAACAACTACTGAGTAATAGTATCAAAGGCAACTTTACTGACACTACTTACAAAGAAATACATAGTTTAAATGTATTGCAGAAAATGAGAGAACTCACAGGTTTTAGTAAAAAGCAATTAATCTACACTGCTTTCCATTAAACAACCCAGTTAGAAGCTACGTGAACAAAGAAAAAGACTTACCGTTTTCCCATTGTAGTAATACATCAAAGAATTGCTGCCCATTCCAGGGACAGGGTAAGCACAATACATGTTGATTTTGAAAATGCTAGTTTGCAGCTAATGCACACAGCTTCTCTCCAAGACATACATCCACACAGCCAAACAGAGTTAAGTCTTCAGCACTATGCATCCACACATGGATCTACTCAAAAGGAACTTATGCAAAATAGGACTGAACCAACTCACAGAGCACAGAGGGAGGGTTTATGCTGTAATAACCTCTTTCAATTTCTGTCAAGACCTTGCATTGGTGGAGGATACCAATAAGACAAAGTTTGGGGTATTAAAAAAATACAAGTCACTTACAAATGCTAAATAATGAAAATAGATACTGTTCCTGGAGATAAATATTCCAGTAAATTGTTAATTTTGTCATCTCTCTCTCAAAGAAAGGCAAATTGACATCTGTTAATCTGTTTTTAGTTTTAATTAAATTAGACTACAGGTGGCAGGGAAACCTAGCTTGCTACACCTCTAGCAACATTACCATCTGGCCTGCTCCAAAGTTGCTTCCAACTTTGATAAACACATGATCAAGCTATCAGGAATTGGAAACACTGAATCATGTCTAACAAGAAGGATCTAGACGGTTAAGCCTTGTACAAAATCACTTCCTGGAGAAAGCAGACCCATCATGTAAGTACCTCTGAACTAACTAGAAAAAACCATGATTTTTTTTTAAGTTATAAAAATCATACTGAAAAAAGTTTTGAAAGGAGCACATTTCATGAAAAAGTTCAGTACAAAAGCTTAAAAAATTATCTTGAAAATAAATGTTTGTTAAAGCAGACATATTTAATAATAAAGATTTTCAGTTATAAATCTCCTTAAATTCCTCATTCACAACACCAATTAAAAAGTTTATAATGGACCGCACTCTTCCAGAACATCTAATATGTAAAAGCAATTCAGTAAATAGAAAAAAAACAAAGTTTTGTTTTCCCTTATATAAAAGTATGAGAGGCTGGTGTGTATAACAGACAAGATAGGCACTATAGCTGATAAACAAAAAAGGCTTCTTGGAAGTCTTTCCTCCAAGTTCATTATTGTTCTTAAAGAATAGCTTATATATTCATATTTTTATGTTAATACTCAAATTTCTCAAAAAGAAAAAATAAACAGTATGGGAATAAAAGTCCCTTATAAGGACTTAAACAATTCACCGTACTTATAAGTCAAAAGGTTTTAGACACTGCTTGCAAATTCATGTTTCTCCCACAAATTATTTTGTTATTTAAAAAATTTTCAATTTGTCTTTTGGATTTGTCTGGATTCTAACCCGGAAAAACAGAAGAGAAACATTTCTTTCTTTTCTTCCCATCAAAACCTCTTTGTAATACTGTCTCTTCTCTCTGTGCCTTGTAGGTTCTAACAAAACTGCTAATAAAAGGAGAGCAAACAAGGAGTACATCACCTTTTTTAAAGGCACCTTTCATGAAGCAAAGCTCTTCTAAAAAATATTCCAGAAATATTCAATAAGATAGTAAAAAAAATCTGAAAACAAACAAAATCTATTCTTATGAAACATATTGATCAAATTATAGTAATAAAACCAAATCAGACAATAAGGCCAGCTAACTTCACAATGTTTAAAAGCTGATGGTATCGGAATAACAATAAAACCTCCCCACATTCTCCAGATACGGAAAAGGCTAAGCAGCAGCTGCAAAAGAACATCACTGTACAGCAGACTATTAAAATGCCAGTCTGCAGAGTGGTTTGTAACTTCCTCCCTCCTGAGAGGCCACAAAGACTTCATTTCAATCCTTAGAGAACTGTGTAAAAAGCTTTGATTTACAATTAACAATGCCACGTCTTAAAACCATTCAAGTAAATTTTACTCTTTCATAGATACAGTCATTCCCTAACAGAACAGCTACTCTTAAAAAAAAAAAAAAAGGAAAATCAATTATCTAAAATAAAACTTTCTTTCTCTTAATGATTAAAATTTAAAAACAAATTTTGAATAGAAATTGAGGAGGAATGGGGCAAAGAGGGAAGCCACAAAACACTGATAATACCTGAACATTTTCTTCCTATAATCACTGTTCCAACCTGAGACAACTTCTGTATGTTGGTAACAACAACAACAACAACAACAACAACAACAACAACAACAACAAAATCCACTTATAGTAGTTAGGCTCATTTCTCTGGGATTTGCCAGTAAAGAGTACTATTTTGTCTGATAAAAACAAACAGTATAATGTGAACCCAACTATGCAATCTTAGCTATTAAAACACAATGAAAATTTTAGTATTTCATTAACAGTTCTTTATTTTAGATACAACTATATGATACTGTGAAAAGAATAAACAAATATTCACGTAAAAGAAAACTGAGAGTAAAGCCAGACAGTATAATCTTTTACTCTTCTAAAGTAGTTTATTAAGCAATTGGAGAAGTTTGCTACTAAAGCTGAAACCTGAATGTGAAATGTAATAGTTTCTAAAGAGAGTTGAGTAATTAAAAGCTTTTGCTTCTCTTTTTCATTCCTGCTTTCAAAAACACAGATACAAAATCCATACAGGTGCATTTAAAACAGCTCCCTCTTCCCCAATATACAACATATTCACTTGGTATACGCTACTTCCTAAATTCAGAAGCAGAATTTAGAAAGCAGAAACTTAGAAAGAGAGATCTAAAGCTCCCTCTTCCCCAATATACAACATATTCACTTGGTATATGCTACTGCCTAAATTCAAAAGCAGAATTTAGGAAGCAGAAACTTAGAAAGAGAGATCTACATACATACGACATTAAATGATTTTTTTTGAACACAGTAAATCATCATGAAAACGGTGGTAATCTAAATAAAGTGTTCCCATATTCTACTTCTATGCTACAGCAAGGTCTTCCATTACTCCCAAATATCATTTTTTTTTAAGCTGGCTTTACCCCAAAGAAACTAAAACTGGTTGACGTAGACAATCATTTTCTTTATCACAATTACAAATGATCTTTTAGAAATGTTTTTTCTCTTCCCCAAAAATATTTTGTGAAAAAAATTCTAATTTAATCTATGTAACAGCTGCAGCACATTTTTTTTCCTTAAGAAGAATCATATTACAGGAAAAAAAGGCATATAGATGGATCAAGTACTGCTCTGGTGAATGCAGTTGTTTAATCTTTGCCTTTTTTTTTTTTTTTTAAAGGAACATGTCAAGGGTTAATCCTGTGACTCAGTCTGACAAAACGAGTCAGCTGGAGACAGGGCCACTTTTTAAATGTGATTGCAGACAGACATGCAGTCTGCACAGGAGCTCTGAACTGTCATGTACTTTTTATCCTGAATTGTTTCCACCCACAATTCTACGTAATCACTTATATGTTATTCTAAGAGTATGTGATCTGACTTAATATTCATGCTACCTCGTCTAATAATCTAAACAATCACCAAGTTTTATAACAAAATGGGCATTCCCGTAAACATTGGCAACATGATTAATGAAAATGTCACAGAACCCTGGAAAAAATATGACTTGGAGCCATATATCTTTTATTAGCAAACTGATGATTCCTGGTTTGAGGATTATTGCATTTCACTGAATTTCATGTATGGTTCCCCTTCCTTCAATAGTTCAGGATGTAATGTTTATTGCCTTTCCAACAGCCATCAAGCACAGACCTAAACTAGATAAGAAAAAGCTGTAATGTACTTTGCCTAAGTGATTTTACTTCTTTACTGAAGATTTAGATTTAGGAAATGATGTTTTCAAAAAGTCTACTAGGTAGGGACTATCTGGCAACTTCTGTTTAAATCCCAATCCCACATGCAAAAATTTCCTTTTTCCTTCTTATTTTTCTGTTGGTTCAGAAACAGACAACTTTTCCTTGGAGAGCTATGCAAAATTTCATGGAATTACCTATGCAGTATTATATTTTAATCTATTTTGTTAGCTCTTCTTATCCCTATTTGGATCACTATAGCTCTCTTCCCTGTTTTTTAAACTATTCTTAAGAATGTTTCAAGAATGATCTAAAATTCTAAAAAGTTTTCAAAAGAAAATTCTGAATTACACATCTTGAATTAATTAGTAATAAACGTCAGTTAATGGTTTATCTTATTGTACATTTTTCTACAACAAGGAGGCAACATTCTGGTGTCCCAAAAGGCTAGAGTATCTAACTGCCTAGAAAAGTAAATCTAAAACCCGTTCAGAAGATTCCTCTTGAAAAGTTTCAACATTATTTCTAAGTGAATCAATTCCTGGAAAATAAGACTTTCAGAGTGATAAATGGAGCCAAACAAAGTTTACATGTGAATAATTCCACAAATGAGCTCTGTATTTTCCTAAGCATGAAACTCAGTAAATAGCTAATAAATTATGCAAGGGAGGTGGGAGTGAGGATAGGTTTAAGAGGGATAATAAGTGAGAGAATCTACAAGTGGGCAGATTCAGAGCAAAAGACCCTTCCCCAATGCCTCCTCTTCCTTATTTAGCTTGTAGACAGATGACCTGTGAATGAATGTGGTCTCCTACTAAATATGCAGTATTTTAGTTAGCCTGGCTAACTAAATCAGACACAAAAATTCCAGGTTTTATATCTGAATATTATATTGTAGATTTTTCTAGTACATGCTGCTTTGTTACTAAAAACCACTCCTAAGTGTTCAGGAAGTTGCTTCTGGTCTTTTTCTAAAACCCTCACAATTTACAAAATTTACTTTTGCAAAAGAGAAAGCAAGAATATAAAACTCTAGCAAAATAATGCATCTCTCTTAAACCAATCCATTAACATTCAATGCATATTATTTAAAGATAATAATGCTATTAATCTGAAATCATATAATGCATCTTCTAATTCAACAATGTCACTCTAATTTTGTTGATTCCTATCACTCAGTAAAGAGGCTTCCAAATACTGTCTTTCCACTATATAAAAATCTTAAAAATCAATGACTTTATTTTGTGATTTTTATATCTCAGGTGATACTCTGAAAAATTCGTTTCAATTATGCCTTAATTTTGAGTACCTAAATCTCAGCCAAACCAAATAATAATCAGAGTTATAATGGATGGTATTATAGATTGGTCCGAGCACTGGTACACAGTTTATTTGGATATTGGTAGGGTATTAGGAGCATCAACATACATATAAACATATACTTCTCAGAGCAGAGTAAAAACAATGCTGGAGTTCACAAATCATGTCTGTCTCATTACCTGTCTCAGAGAACATCAGATTTCTTTTTACAAAAATCTCAAATCTAACTTGAGTTTTACAAATGCTTAATGATTAACAAAATAGAAAACATCTATCTCTATAGCCAATGGCAAATCAGCTGTATAAACTGTATGTACAGGGAACAAAGAAAACTGTTTAGTTCCCCCTCTGACAACCATTTGAGTATAATGAGGATGTGTAAAAACAACTATAACTTCTGGAGGAGAACGCAAATAAATCTCTTTTGGGGGTAAATAAATAGTATCCTCCTGATAGCAATATGAACAGATCATACAAAGCCTCTAAAAGACTATCATTAGACACCCCTTCAAATGAGATAGAACTATAATTACTGAGAATCCGTAAAACCTGAAGCAAATTGCATGTTTCTTTTCATCACAAACTCACTATGACAAAGCAGTTTTCTTTGAAAAATTAAAGGAAGGGGTCCGCTCTCCCAAGTAATTCCTACATCTCTTGGCTGTCCATTTCTTTCCCCATATGAATTGCAGTTTGTCACTTCTCATCTGCCACTTGAAATAACATGGTAAGAGAATCATTAACTATGTTGCAACTTGATAATTTTCCTGCAGATGGCTCTGTAATCACAGGACTGCCTAATGGTGTGTGTGCATGTAAAGAAACGATGAGGAGGATACCCAAGTTTTTAGATCCCTCAATAAACCAGCACTCCTAAAGAGCTTTCAAGACAAAGCTTTGCACTATTGACAACCCAACAACAAAACAATGGTAAGCAAAGAAAGCTATTATTTAAAATCATCTATAGAAGGTGAACAATTTGGTCTTGGGTTAAGTTAGCTTAGGAAAAGTGCTGCCTGATTTTTTTGTTTCTTCTTCCGCAGTTTTTTTCTTCTAAGCTGGAAAGCAGTAGATCCTTTCCATGGAAGAAATGGAATACCAACAGATATAATATTCTTATTTTTTTTTAAAGAGACCAAAAATAACATCTGCATTTTAGCCTAGAGCCATTTAAAGAATCTGCAATCTAAAGCTCTAAGTAACTTATACATTAGGCTATTTTTGGCCCCAATCTATGTTTTGTGTTTGAGTAAAAATTCTTGTTCATGGTAGTAATTTTTAAATACTTCATATCTATAATTAATTAAATAGTTAGAGTCTACCAAATCATCTTCCTCATATTTTGTAAGCAAGTAACAAAATAAAGTTAATTTTAGCTTTAATCACTGGAAGAAGCCATGCAGATCCTGAATTTACAGAAAAACCTTCTCAAAAAGAATGGTTTCTTACTATTAAATTATGGGGACCACTCTCAACAAAAGCCAAATAATACTTCATTTTAAAAACACATCTGAGGAGGGTATAATAAATGAGGGAGGAAATGAGAGATGTGTCAGTTCAACATAGGACAAAGCAAAACAAAAGTTGGACTTATGTTTAGTATGCTTCACTGGTCAAGGCAAGAATGACACCCCAACAGAAAACAGCCATAAAACTCTGAAAGATGAAATCTGTTAACTTACTTGTTCTATGTACTGTGAAAATTAATAAAAGGAAACCTCACTAAAGTGGACTGAGGATGCTAGAAGGGGTGGCTGGAAGGGGAGTCATACTAGTCAAAGTTAATTACAGGAAACTTTGTAAATTACAGTCTCAGTTCCATTGCTGCAAAATGCAGGATTTAAATTAGGCCAAAAATTTCCTAGCCATTTCACCATCAATAAAACCTTTTATTATTTACTCCACCCCAAAACACTGAATTCCTATTTTGAAAGATTTTTGTCTCTTAAACTCTTTTTTTAAATTAAATTATAATGAATATTTTTCCCTGTTAAAAAAGGAACAAAGCCATATGAATTTCATTCAGAAATTCTTTCTTTTTTTAGATTTTTAAAAAATCTTTAAGATTTTATTTTTTAATCTTTCTTATTTTTAAAATCTTTTCTAAGATTTTATTTTAAAATAATCTCTATACCCAGAGTGGGGCTTGAACTTACAACCCTAAGATTAAGAGTCACATGCTCTACTAAATGAGCCAGCTGGGTGCCCCTCATTCAGAATTTCTGATTAAGAGGAAAATGAAGCATTGCCATGCTGAGCTGAAATAATTCTAGTAAAAAAAAAAACAAAACAACCCTGATGTTTCAGAGACCATGGATAATTTTACCTAATTTGTTAGATTTTTTGAAATATTTTACATCTTCTTATAGTACTATTTTTGAAGACCCAGAGCTGTGACTCACTGGTGGAGATGAGACCCACTGTCCATACCAATCTTAAACTGTATTTTTGTCATTGCTTAAAAGCCTCACATAAAATGAAAGGTTAATCCAAAAGGAAATCCAAAAACATAATTACAACTTCTCAGTTCCAAGAAGAGCCTGAATGCTTTATATTCTAATAACATTTATGTTAGCAAATGAAACATCTTTATGAGGGGTTAGTTATATATTTCTATTACCTAGTAATATTTTCATTTAAAACATTCTTTTAAAAAACTATGTAGTGTCTAGAACAAAATGGTAAAAATAAATGAATAAATAAATAAATAAATAAATAAAAAGATAGATGGGTTGACATCTTACCAATAGGTGACAACTCTTACCTAACTTTGTCATTGTTCAATTGGCTCAATAACAATTTTGACTTCTCAGTAAAGTACAATTTGATCTACAGGCCAGACATTTTATATTTAATATAGCATCATCTGGAAAATAAAAGATTTTTGGCCATATCCTTCAAACAAACATGTAAGCCTCTAGAGAGATGGCTTTGTTATAATTTTAGCAAGCAACAGAAAGTTAAGGAGTCAGTGGGGAGCCCATCATAATTAAGTAGGCTGTGGCTCCTGCACTATTCTGCAATAAAGAATTTTGGGCCTGTGATTTGCTTCTTTGTGCCTTTTGGCTGGAGAATTTGTATATCAATAAAAGATTGTTATGTGGATTATAAACAAAGGTGGCTGTAATGGTTATGTAGGCTGGAAAGTTTACTAGGTACAATAGGAAAGTAAAGAATGAAAATTAGCAATACCATAACACCTTTACAGGTATGTGATCTTGAGAACACCTGTTTACCCTATCATTGGTTATTTTGGATTCCAATTACACACACACACACACACACACACACACACACACACACATATATATATATATTTAGTGCTGCTAAAACTGGAATAAAGATCCTATGAATAGAAGACTATCAAATGCTGAGACCTCACACGGATAGCTAAATGCAAACTCTAACATATCTAACAGAGGGAAAAACTAAGTCTGTATAACTGGAAAGAATTTCAGTGACCTTTGCCACTGAAAAGACTTCTCCTTTTCTGATAAAAAATTAGAGATTTTCTTTTCCTCCCTGAAAAGCTTTTACCAAGTTTAAGCATACTAATCACTTATTATATAGATTATATATTATATAATCTATTTATATAGATATCTATATCTATCTATATCTATCTATAATTATATAGATTATATATATATTGCCCAGTATGTTTTTAAAATTCTTTTTTTAACATTTATTTATTATTATGAGAGAGAGACAGAGCGTGAGTAGGGGAGCGGCAGAGGGAGAGGGACACACAGAATCCGAAGTGGCTCCAGGCTCTGAGCTGTCAGCACAGAGCCCGAAGCAGGGCTCTAACTCACGAACCACTAGATCATGACCTAAGCCGAAGCTGGACACTTAACTGACTGAGCCACCCAGGCGCCCCTTGCCCAGTATGTTTTTTATGCCTTCTGAGTCAACTCAACTGAGCATGGCCCAGGATAAAGGAAGAGTCATGGCTATACTGTTTTTTTATTTGAGTTTGTTCATTTATTCAACAAATATACACTGAGCATCCATTATGCACCAAGGTGCTGCAGATAAAACAACATAAAGAAAGCCCCTGCCTTATCAAGTTTCTCCTGGGTGAGATAGAAAAATTATAGTATATCAGAGGGTAACAAGTGTTATAGAGAAAAATACAGCAGGTTAGAAAAGAGGGAGTGACAGGGACATGTTGCCATTTTATTTAGAACAGTCAGGAAAGATCCCTAGTGATTGTTATGTGATCAAAGAAAAAAGTATGTGAGAAAACTAGCTATGTAGACACTAAAGGGAGGTATGCTCTGGCAGAGAAATGCAAAGGCCCTGAGGATTGATATCTTTAAGGAAAAGAAAAAGAGGGCAAGTGTGTGGCTAGATAGGTAAATTAATGGGATATGCTATCTGGGAGGTAGCAGGGGTCAGATCAGAAAGGTCTTGACAGCTATTTTAAGGATCTGGTTTTACAGTGGTAAGAAATGCTGTTGGGGGATTTTGAACAGAAGAATATCATCTGATTTAGATTTTAAAAGGATCTTCCTGTGTTAAAAAAAAAAAAGACTGAAGGAAAAGTGGAAGACTAGCTGGGAAGATGTTGCCATAATTCAGAAAAGGAATAAAAGTGGCCTGGACAATGATGATAGCAACAGGTGGTGACAAATGGTCTAATTTTTGAAGATAATTTTACTATGAGGAATTTAGTATGGGAAGATAACCAGTATTTCATTTTTATGTCAGTGAAACTACAGCTTTTTCTTTTTTTCCCCCCCCTTTAGGAATAGGTTTCCTATATTCTGGTTTTCCATCTGTCACATAAGGATCAGGACCTTATATTGTTAATTAGGTTAATCCTAAGGCACTGTAGAGTAATGGCTGAATTGCCTGTAATTTACACCCCCCCCCTTTTTTTTTTTGCAAATTTACTCCTTTTTTTTTTTTGCAAAATAGTTATTTTTGCAAAAATAACTCCTATTGTATGTAACTGCGAGTTAACTGCATAAATGCAGAGAAAAAAATAGGACAAATAATTCAGTTTCTTTACAAAGAAAAGAAGTTAACATATTTTTGATGATCTGAACAGCCAGAGTAGGAGGAAGTTGAAAAGTACAGCTTGGAGAAGGAAGTCATTAACAGATGATGTTCCCTATTATAGTTAACATAAAGTAATGGCTTTACAGTATTTATTTTTATCCTTTTAATTTAATTCAAAAAGCATTTCCTGGACGTGCCCAGAGGGCAACAATTACTCAACAGAAAAAAATTTCAAAATATTTCTTTCCAAAGGTCAGACTTAGGTTTTGACTATAAGCATCATGAAGACAGGGTACACGGGTCCATGCTTTATTTATACTTAAATCTATAGGGCCTAAAAGAATTCCTCACTCATAATAAGTACTTGATATATAAATGGATTCATATTCCATTCACTGGAGATCTATTAAATGGAGCCCACTTTAGTGGGAAAGAGTTTCTAATTCTTATTCAAATTACTGGGTTTTAAAGGTGCATGGGTGGCTCAGTTGGTTGAGCATCAGACTCTTGATTTCGGCTCTGGTCAGGATCTCAGGGTCATGGGATTGAGTCCTGCTTTGGGCTCCATGCTGAGCATGGAGCATGTTTAACATTCTCTCTCTCTGGGGCACCTGGGTGGCTCAGTGGGTTAAGCGTCCAATTTTTGATTTCCACTCAGGTCAGGATCTCACAGTTTGTGGGTTCCAGCCAGTGTTGAGCTCTGTGGTGACACTGCAGAGCCTGCTTGGGATTCTTTCTCTGCCCCTCTCCCCCTTGCATGCACGCATGTGTGCACTCTCTCTCAAAAATAAGCAAACATTAAAAAAAAAGTTTTGGGGTACCTGAGTGGCTAAGTTGGTTGAGCGTCTGACTTCAGCTCAGGTCAAGATCTCATGGTTGTTGAATTCCAGCCCCACATAGGGCTCTGCGCTGACAGGGTGGAGCCTGCTTGGGATTCTGTCTCCCTGTCTCTCTGCCCCTCCTGCACCTGTCCCCATCCCATCAAAATAAATAAATAAACTTAAAAAAATTCTTTAAAAAAAGTTTCTAGCTAATCTCTTTAAAAAAAAGATTCTCTGAAAAAAATTACTGGGTTTTAAAATATGTCTTTGATGATGTTGAAGAAAATAATTTGATTTCAAATAATATCAAGTTTTATAGTTTAAAAAATTAATTATCAAGCACAAGTCAGAAAATTGACAAGGGTTTTAATACTTATTTCTTATTGATACTAGTGATCATAAAGCTAAAGAGGGAATTAAATAAGAACCATAAATATTCACTTAAATTTATAGAGGTTAACATCAATTGAGAAAATGATTTTTCTAGTCATGAGATGGAGGATTAAGTTTCATATGAAACTTTCATGTTTATAGAGTGCTTATGCTTCAACAGAATTTGTTTCACAATCACATTTGGGTTGCAATTCATTCTCAAGCTGCTAGAAACAACCTTTAAGCTTTGGGTTCTATGAGAAAGCTGTAACAGGATAAAAGATGATGAGTGGGCACAGAGATATACGTACGGTTAAGTAAAATATTATTATAGGACTGCCTATATCAAAATAAATTTATTTAAATACTTTAAACCCAATTGTTTCAAATAATCAGTTACTAATATATCAATTCATGGACTTACTTTTGAAGTCATAAACTCTCCTGCATACTACCTAATCTAACATTTAAATCTAGAAAAATTGTGACACTGTACCCCCCACTTTATACATTGAGGCTCCTTCATTATCACAGTCAGAATAAAGCAAATAAAGGTTCTGGGAAGTTTCTGCCAATACAATAAACTCTGGCCCAGTGCCTGGAACCTTAAGAAAATGAAGAAGGGACTAATGAATATCAGGTAATGACTCTAAAAAGCCCCACAAATAACCAGGGAAGAGGCCTAGAAAATGACTAATTTTATTTCACTTTGAGTCTGTTTTTCACAGGGACTATATTATGAAAATAAGAATGTATTTACTTTAAAGCATATAACTTATGTTGCCTAATGCAGGAGTTGGCAAATTATGGCTATGGGTCAAATCTAGCTCACCGTTTGATTTTACAAATAAAGTTTTATTGAAACACAGTCATGTCCATTTATGTATCATCTGGGGCTTCTTTCATGTTCTGGTAGCAGAGCTGCATAGTTGTTACAGAGAACATCTGGCCCACAAAGCTGAACGCATTTACTACACAACCCTTTACACAAAAAGTCTGCTGACTCCTGGTCAAGCACACTGAGGAAGAGTCGACATATAGGTTTATTAACAAAAAAGTAAGCAGGTTCTAGAAAATTTTCCAGAAACATAATTTCTAGAATCACACTATTTTTGAACACATAAAATGTTGGCATATTATAGATATGTTGGATTGAATACATATTACAGATATGTATTCAAATAATTAAAGAAGATAAAAGACAAAATCTTTGGGGCATCTACATGGCTCAGTCAGTTAAGTGTCTGACTCTTCATTTCGGCTCAGGCCATGATCTCACAGTTCGTGAGTTCAAGTCCCACATCAGGCTCTGCACAGATGGTGCGGAGCCTGCTTGGGATCTTCTCTCCACCCCCCTCTCTCTCTGTTCCTATGCCACTTGCGCTCTCTCTCTCTCTCTCTCTCTCTCTCTCAAAATAAACATTTAAAAAAAGACAGAAACTTTAAATGGCCAACACATTAAAATTTGTTTAAAATCTATTCAATAAAAACACAAAGGAGAAATCAGAAAGTACCTTCGGATTAGCAGTGCTTTTAAAACGCTTATAAACCTAACTAGGTACTTATCTATATAGCATACATTACAGACCTTGAAATTAGATACTATACAAGTATAGTAAGTGACTTTTCAAAGTAAAATCACTACTGGTTAAACAAAGGGAGTATCAGATATGGCAAATTTCATGTCACCAAATTACTTAGGATATAATTGTCTTCCCTAACAGAGAATGAAATCCAGAGTCCTCAACATCCTCAGTGATAAAACGTGGAATTTCTTAATTTATCCTATAGTTATCCTTTCCTATACTTGCAAAAAATAATCCTCAACTGCATTAGGTTAAAACAACAACAGTAAAACCCTTTCATGATTATACTGATGCTGAATACCTTAACATTGGGCTTAAACTCTAAAAGCATTCACAGAATTCAGCCACCACATAACCTTTAAAAATAGACAAGTTACACACACAAACATACATTGGGTCTTATCCTATGTCTGCTTTAAGTCTTAAAGATCTGAAACACCAGCAACTGAAGAGTTCAATAAACCTTAAAAGCCAACTCTGAAATTCAGATGTTCTTTCTCTTTGAAAAAATTCGGAGAGGTCAGAAAATAACAAATATCGCTGTGGTTGTACAGTCACATCAGTACAAACAACTGGATATACAGGACTTACTCACCAGTTACTTTTCCTTCTGTTTTTTGACTTTAAAATAAGATCAAAGACATTACTGGCTCCTCACAAAAATGAACATATTAAAATTATGGATTCAAAACCTATTATCTACACTGATACAATTCTGACACTGTTCTGAACAGTAGTTACTGTCCGCATAAATGGTGGCTATTTCTTATTAATGTATGAAGAAAATCTTTCAGTCAATGACCAAACTGAATATAAGTTTGGAATGGATTGTAGAACCATTCCCTTTATATACTAAGATGTTTCTGTAAAATACAAACATGTTTCTGACCTATAAAGTCAGAGAAGGAATCGGCCACTTTGGAAATTTTATATTGCAGTGACTCTCAAACAGAGACCGCTTATTTAACAGCCAGAAATAAGAAACTCTTAAGTACCTACAGTTGTTGTGTGCCCTCTAAGCTTGTCTGCCAAAGGAGCTAAGCTAATACCTATTCCAACTTAAGTTCAAGAACTGGAGGGTTCACTCATGAAGTTAAGCTGAAGCTGGTGCTGCGTGTAAATACTGTTTGTTCCAGAAGCCCTAGGACTCCTGCTAGTCTTAAAGCCCTATAATTATAATTGTCTACAATCACTCTGTTATTTTAGCTTCCTAGTGACTTGCAAAGGACACTCCCTTTGAGAGTATTCTACTTGCTGCTCATCTTGCTTGCTATTTTTGTGGATAAACTGGAGAGAACAGTTTCTCTATGATTCTAACCCCTGACCTTTTCCTAACAGGCTCAGCTCGCCAGTAATCTCTTAGATGATAGTTTTCCAAGTTACTCATTTTTGCCATTCTGTATTTATTTCTGCAGAAATATAGAAACTTGTATTTGTCCTCTCTTTCCTATTTAAAAAAAAAATCTTCCATTTAGTCACCCTCAAGATTTTATATTCTGACCTTCTCTATTTAATATTCAAACCAAGTTTTATATAGTATATACATGAAAATGCTAGATCATTGGACATGTTTTAGTGGCCTTTGTGGTTCGGGAACATGTCAGGATATCTACAGTCATCTCAAGGGCTGCCCCTGAAATTTCAAATTTACTACTAAAAATAACTCAAAATTAGCATTAATTTTTAAAAAGTCATTCCTAACAACATAAAATCCCATAAAAATTTTGGGAGAAAGAAGGCATAATTCCTGAACTACAGCCAATTACCAAATGAAAGGCTACAGAACTCTGCCTATCTGCAGCAAAACAAGAAAAGGTGGATTCTAAGCTGCTTTGATTTATCTCAGACTCCAAGTTCCTTACGGGGGTAAGAGCAAAAAAACAAAACAAAACAAAACAAATTTGATGCCTGCCTGGGGTGGTAAATACACTTTGAAAGTTTAACTAAAAAGCAAAGAAATTATGTGATAAACCATAATAGCTTTTGTGGGGAAAATATATACATACTCAAAAACAAAGGACAAAGGACAGCGTAGCATTTGATTAAGAAACAGACTGTGTCATCAGCCTACGTATGGGACTATAAGCCAGTTATATTCAAAATGAATAATGAATACATGCCATGTTCAAAAAGATATTAAAATTTGATGTTCAGAAGATGTTTTCAAATGCTACTGAACAACAACAAAACTTTAGGCAGAATTTGGGTCTAAAAAAGCCATTTGGATTTTTTTCTGGTGATAAAAATCTTGAAAGTGTCTTGCTTCTTACTTCAGAATTCTGCATCTTCTGCAGTATATTAAAAAAATTATCTATGTCTGAAAATACTAACACCAAATTAAAAAATAGATACTAAAGAACAAAGAAATTTCTTTACATCTGAGAAATGCTTCAGAGGGACATAAAGATAAAGATGTTAAACAAATGATAAAAATAGGTATAGGTTTCTGATAATTCAGAAAACAAAAATAATTAAAATTTAATAATTTAAATTAAATTAAAAAAACAAAAAATAATGAATTCTAGGTAGCAGAATTTTGTTTGTCAAAGTTTCTCTCCTTTTGAAGGTTCCTTTTCTGAAAATAAATGATCTCTAAACAACAAGAGCAGTTACAATTTACCACTCATGTCAAGCATATATATTATATATGCAAGTCTAGGTAGCATAATACTTTGTATCTTTTAGTCTAACATTTCTCTCTCCTTATGTTTTTAAACCCTTGCTTGCTTTCCAGCAAAATTTGGTAAAAATGAAATGCTAAAGTTCTTCAAATTTCAAGCTGTACTGGTAAGAACTAGAAAAAATAAAGAACCTTTATTGAATGTCTATTATATGCTGGACACGTGTTAGGCACAGGATACCTACACACTAATATTTTAGATAGGCATTATCTCCTTTTTTACAAATAGAAACTTGGTGATTTAGAAAACTTAAAAGCAAGTTATCCAAGGTTTTAAAATAAAAAGCAGCTGAGGCCAGATAAAACCCACGATCTGCTGGACTGGAAAGTCTGTGCTTTTCTACATCATCCTTTCAGATGCTGATAGGTTCCTTAAAGGAACAAAGCCAATTAAAAATAAATTTGATCAACAAAAATGTAATTGACAGAATAAACTATGGTTTAAATTTAATATACTGAACAGGATAGGATGTTTTATGAGTAAACCAAGATATGTAATATGTTTTAACATTCATAATAAACAGAAAATGGTCTTTGATATTAAATTAGATAGTAATCTTGGCTTTATGTGTGATCTTGGGCAAGTTACTTAATATCTGAGCCTCAATTTCCTCATTTTTAAGACGAGTGTATTTAGTTATCTTAAAGAGGTGTGGTGCAAAGATTAAAGATTAAGATAATACAGATAATGGTTAACATAGATCCTCATACATGTAAGTCCTGCACCTCTAACAGAGTGAGGCTGTAAGGGATGTTAACAAATACACGACAAATGTTTCAATTTTTAACAAATACACGACAAATGTTTCAATTTTTTTTCAAAAATTACTAGGATAAAACCACAACTGCCCCCTACCACTATCCAGTTCTTCACAATCTCCTTAAATGTTGTATCTTAGTACAAATCTGATACAGATAAAAAACAACTGGTATACACATAAGAACAAAGTTGGGGGGCTAAGAGAATGGGAGAGGAGGTTCAGGAGCCCTAAAAAAGGAGGAAAACACCCCACAAAGTCAAAGTCCCATGCCTTCTGAAAGTCTCCCAGATAAACCTTAACAATCACAAATGCCACCTATTATTTATCAGCCAGGATACTTTAGGACTTTATCTAGCATAGACTGTTATGACAGTTTATACCTTTTCATATCAGAACTGATTTTATATGTTCCCCAGTCCTCCTCTGGAGTGGGAAAGTGGGTCTGCAAGAGGACAAGTTGTATTTGGTATAGAATACAGTAATGCTGTACTTCTAGATGTGTCCTGAGCATGTGTTTATTTTTTTTAGGTCTATGCCTTTTACCTGTCTGTTCATTCTCCCTCCTAACAGAAGAATTGCTACTCATCTTTCCAAACACAGCTCAAATGTCAACTCATGAAGCCATCAGTGCTTCCCAAGGTAGGGTTCATTCTACTTACCCTATGTTTCCAGAGTCTTTGGTATACAGCTTTACTTGCCTCACTGCAATATAATTAATCACTGAATGCTTGTATCTCATACTATATGGGAAGTTCCCTGAAGGTAATGATGGTGTGTGTCTATGTTAGACTTTTCAATATCTAAGCATCATTCTAATGTTACTGTTACAGGTCTACTTTGTCCAATATTTCAACCTATGTAGAAAAGCAAGTGGAAAATTTAATGTGCTTAAGGACATCTCTTTATTATTTTTTTATCAGTGGGAAGAAAACTATGCCCACTGTGCTTTCTGATTATGTATTGGGTACATCAGTTTTAGAACCATAAGTACTTAGCATTTTTACACCTGAAAGGAACTTCAGATTTCCCACTTCAGATTTTCTAAGGACTGACAAGTCCAGGGTCATACAAATAATCACTAACTGAGCCAGCACATTTGAGCAGATCATTCTCTTAACCTTACTAATCATGCTGCTTTAATGTTGCCAACAAACACTTACTGGATCTTAATCCACAGACAGGAATTACCATTCAGTTGTTATGCAGAGAGGAATACAAGAGCTGAGGTTTGTGCTTATGAAACCTAAAATTGTATCATGGTTCACAAAAAGAAAAGGCCAATGCTCTGTGGTCAACTGTATAGATTATTAATGTTTTGCATGTTAAGTAACGCTGCCTCTGGTTTTCTGCAGCAGTATGAGCAGTACAATATTAACCTAGCTCTTCTACTGTTTCTTTAGTAAAAAGGTAACATGTATTTTAAAGATGATTAAAGATATTTTGGATAAACAGCAAACTGTGAAATCTGAGATGTTACTGTCAAGTTTCTAGTTTGGTTTAGTAAGTATAATATTCAAATGATCATGAAATAAAATATACACAGTCCACTTTCATTTTTATACCTTTTTACAATGTACATTAAGGTCTATAAATTACATTTATTTCAATAAAAGGATTCCAATAGAAAACTGTAACTTTAAATTCCCATTTTCTTTAGATACCGAAAAGGTAAATAGTGTAACCATAAGTATTCCCAAAAGTTTATTATTTTGGGAATATTTATCAAAGTATCTTAAAAAATTTTTTTTAAATGTTTATTTATTTTTGAGTGAGAGAGACAGAGAGAGAGACAGTATGTGAGCAGGGGAGGGGCAGAAGAGAGAGGCAGACACAGAATCTGAAGCAGGTTCCAGGCTCTGAGCTGTCAGCACAGAGCTTGACATGGGGCCTGAACTCAGAATCGTGAGATCATGACCTGAGCCGAAGTCGAGTGCTCAACCGACTGAGCCCCAAGGTATCTATTTTTAAAGTTAAAAAAAAAATTCTCTTTAAAAAACTTAAGATTTCAACATAGCATTTAATTTAAAATATACTTTCATTAATTAAAATGCATTTATTCTTTATATATGCTTAATGACATTCAAAATGTTTAAATACTATTTTCATCATGGTTTCTGAGTAGTGTGTATTTGATGCTGATATTAAATATAGAATTGAAAACACTGAATTCTATTCTGTTCTGTACAAATATCTAATAAATCCTGAGTAAGGTAATTGGTAACACACTACATACTTAGGCCTGGCTTGTAAAATTTTCTAATGGTTCTCAAAGAAATTACAGTTCAGAATTCAGTGGCTTTCCCCTTCTCTGTGGCTGGTCCTGACACATGAAACAATACAGAGAACTACCTCCAAGTAGTGACCGCTGTTATGATTAGGACTGGAAGGAATTCCCGTTACCTCCAGTGTCTATTCTTTTTCCAGACTGCTCTAGTTTGCCCTTTTGTTTTAAACATGAAAAAACTATGAAACACTGAAAATATACTGTTTCTTAATATCAGTGTTAGGCTAAGAAGAAATGAGATGAATTTTTCATTTCCAAACCTTGTATTTTTTTTCACCTGTGTAGTCCTGGTAAATATTAATATGTAATTTAATTTTTATTACTTTCATAGAATTATGCCAATAAATTACAAGAAAATTGCACAGTTACATGTTTTAGCAGTTCTGTCAGTTTTAAATATGATTTCTGTTAATCTAGCAGAAATCATCTGTTATACTGTTGAACCACCTACCCCTCCACAGCATACAACTGTTAAAATGTAAATTGCCCAACTATTTTTAGCTGTTGTTGAAAAAAAATTCCTGTCTTCGGGAATAATGATTTGAGGCATTGTGTTCATTTTGTTTATCAAGCAGCTATTCAGCCTCTAGTGGGCCCAAGTGCTTATGCAAGCAAAAGCTTTTAAGAATGCCTGCAGCTGCAATCCAACCTTCCAGGTAGGCTGCAGGTTCAGAGCACAGCTGCCCTAGGCTGCATAAAACTCAGTCCATCTGGAACTGAGTTTCAAAGAGGATTTCAAATCTGAGTTTTCATGTATCACACGGAAGAGAAGGCAGGGGGAAGAACACAGGAAAGAAGGAAGGCAAACAACCAAAAAGATGATATCTCTACTTCAGCCTTAATAAAAAATAAAGCTCAGACCCATGCTGCTCCTTCTAGATTACTACTTGCCAAGCCGGATATTCCATTCAGTGTATACTTCGATGAGCTGTGACTCATCCAGCAGCACCTGCGCCCATGTGTTAAGTACTGCCAAATAAAAGCCCAACATCCATTTACACAACAAAGAGATGTACCCTACAAGGCATGGGGCCTCAGTCCAAAAGCCCCACTCCCCATTTGTTCAAAGCAAAGGGAGAGAGGAAAAAGATTTCCCTTCTCACACCAGAGATTTTTAAATGTAGGTGGATTTATGATGTAGGTTCATTTACAAATACTTTCACTCTTTAGAAGAATAAAATATATTTAATAGCACAAACACCCCTACAGTATTAGATTATCACGGCCATTAATGACTGTTCACCAAACCTTTCCAACCTCCTTCATGCAAGCTCTTTATTCTCAAAGGATACATGTTTTGAGCAAAGAGGGATCAACAAACTAGTTGCTTGAAAGCTTTCCTGATGCTAGGCTGAAGTTAGGAAAGGCTTAATGAAGGCTTTAAAATCCACAAGGGCTTCACAATGAACATCTGACTCGGTGATTTATGCATATTAATAACTTCAGTCCTACTGAGGCAAGCTGAGCCGAACATGTCCTCCGAATCTTAATGTCTTTAGCTCCACTGGGATTATTACAAATGTAAATTTCTAAGATTCTCAGCTATTAATCTCTGTCTGTCCTCCTGTTCAGCAACATAATGACTAATTAAACATCAAAAGACCTGTACAGGAGATCTTCTTTGACAGCTACCGGCCCAGTCCTCTTCCCAAGAGGGGAATTCAAATGACAGGGACATGGAGTAACAGCATATGAGTAAGCTACAAATTACTGCAGAGAAATCTAAAAACCTAACATTAAATGTGGATTTATCTCAATCAATGATTCTGTTGAACAGTGAACAGTTACTATGCGAAGTGTGCCTGCTGACACCAATCAAATAATCCTTACAGCCAGCAAATACTGAATAGCTGAAATCAGTTGTTTACCACAAAGTCAAAAAAATGGGTACTTACTGAAGAAGGCAAACCAGGAGGCACCTTTCTGACTTTCTTTGCTTGCAAAGGATCTGCATATGGAAAACAATGTATTTCATCAGCATTTATATTAGAAAACATCAGACTTCAGGTGAATAGGAAAGAGTTTTCCCTTCTAGCGCTTTTCTGGCTTTCCAATATTTAGGAATAAGCAAGGGAATATAAAGATGAGGGCTTCATTCTTTCTAACTGGTTCCTGGGCAAAACAATTCTCCTAATGAAGTGATATATTCTGAAACACATATCCCATAAGCTTAGGAAGATGAAAGCAAACAAAGCAAAACAGGAAAGAAAATAACAAACCAATAAGCATGTGTGAGGGAAGGGAATTAACATTTCTTAGGTACCCATTTAGGTGCCAGGCTCCACACTAGGCACTGTCATTTGCAGAGGGGCATCTGGTATAACAGGTCACTTTAATAGTAAAACTGTTTAACAAATTTAGTATCCACAACACATTAAGAGTTAGGTTTAAAAGCATAGTCAACAGCCTGAAAGTTAATGCTATGCTACAACTATGTTAAAAATTTGAAATAAAATTTAATAAATGAAAAATTATGGTTGAAATTATGTCAGAGAAATGCTACATAAACTATTACATACAGGCACTGTCATATACAATGTCATCCAGGATTCTGTAAGAATATCCACTGTTTGACAATGTGTGGTTGCAGCCCCTGGGTGGCCCAGTGGGTTAAGCCTCCGACTTTGGCTCAGGTCATGATCTTGCAGTTTGTGAGTTTGAGCCCCAGGTCCAACTCTGCACTGACAGCGCTGAGCCTGGAGTCTGATTCAGATTCTGTGTCTCCCTCTCTCTCAGCCCCTCCCCTGCTTGCACTGTTTCTCTCTCCCCTTCCCTCTCAAAAATAAATAAGCATTAAAAAAAAACCCCACAGTGTGTGGTTGAAACTTCAAATTCAGCACTGATTATTGTGTCATTTATCTTGGATGGATGTTTCTTTATAAGACTTAAATAATTTATTGATATAAATTAGAAAATGAGTATTTTCAGATACCCAACCAGCCTCACTTGGTATTTCGATTTTACTCATCTGTAAAACTTAAGATTTAAAACTTGTCCATCTTATTTACTGTAAAAAAAGGTGGTAAGTACAGTTTTCCAATCTTACACAAATAATGGATGAAACTCAGGATTTTTCAGAAGCGTTCACTATTAACAAGGCTGATGTAAAGTATACTATTTTTGCAAACTGTAAAAATGAGAATTAAACATGCATGATATTTTCCTGGGTCATAAATGATACGACATAATAAGACACACGGTTGTTTAAGAAAGAATGAAATTCATTTAAATTAGGGCTGGGAATCTTTACAGTGACTATTCCAGGAAGCTGCAAAGCTAAGAAAGCAACTTTATAAGCATGTGTAGCATGTGGAAAAAATTTATACAATACAAAGGGGGGGAAAGCATTCATTACCATCTAAGTCCCTACACCAAGAGGCAGCCTATATTTCCTTGAAACAAAAGTGCCAAAGATAAACAACATCTGGCACACTCTGTATTTATAAAACTTAGAAGCAAATTTTTTTGTTCTTTGTGAGGCTTTTCTAGAACCCAACTCTTTACAACTAATAAAAACAGCATCCCTTGAGCAAAACTCATACTCCATGCCGAGAGAGTCAACTGAACCGCTCCTGTCAGTGGGGAGCTCATCAATCTATTTTGGATTAATTACCACCAGAAGATGTTGCTATTTAGTTTAGGACAGTTTTTTCTTCCAATGTGAATATAAATTTTTCTTTTATATTTTTATCTCACCATTGGCTGTCACTACACAATTACTTGTATAATGTCGTATTTAAAATCATGAGTTCGGGATTCATAGTTCACTTCTGAGGGGTTGCAAACTGTAACAGTTAAGAGAGTAAGCTGGCTGGATTCAAATTTCAGCTGCACCATACAGCAGCTATGTGAACGTGGGCAAGTTACTTTTACCCTCTTTGAGCTTCAGCTGCTAAGATGTGAAAAGGGAATACCACCTTTTAGAGTTATTGTAATAAAGATAATACGTGAAAGATGTTCAGGACAGTGTGTAACAGACAGTGACAATAAATTTTAGCCGTTATGATTAGTTTATATTAAATTCTGTGGCAAAGTGTTTATAAATTAAATAGCTAGATGCTGTTTTGCAAAATGTTGATTTCCTAAAGCATCTAACTAGCTTGAGAAGATGCTGAGGTGGGTGTAGATGACCTCTGAAGTCCTTTCAACTCTGAGATTTTAGGAATAACTGCAACGCCAAGAAAGAGTGGCTGAGTGAGAAGTAACAATGAAGAATGGAATGATAATAATGATAAATGTTATTCATATAGGAAATGAGTGGGCCTCCCTGGGTACCGAGCCTCAGCTCAGTTGCTTAGCTTCCTGAACTTTTAGTAATAGTATATTGGTCCATATTAGTGCTTTTTGTTATAGTATGTGCTTACATAACATACTAACAAGATATTTCTCGAGAGTGACACTGACACATCTAGACTCATGAATGTTCCTACCCTAACTCATTTGATAGGAAACAAAAGTCATAAAGATGGAGGAAAGATGCTTTACAATTTATCATTTCTTTAGTAACAAACAGTATACTGGTCTAAATCATCTGGGCTTACTTCATCAATACATATACTAAATCACCCATAATGCTGAGAGGGGGGCACATCTAGTCAGAGCTCTCTATTCCAAACATGACCATCTTTGCCCTTTTATACCCTCAAGCATACTCTAGACCCAGGGACTAGGGCTACTGCACAAAACTCTAGGTTTGACAGAAGGTAGATACATGAATTGAAAGCAGTCAACAAGTATTTGTGGAATAAATAACTATGGCATAGTTTCTTTTAGTGGGCTATATTTATTTCAAAAGCTGCCATATCTTTGATTATAAACAGCCTGTACAACTTCAATTTTCTTGTACAAAGGATTCCCTGGTAGGAATCACCAAAAATACCCACATTTAAACACTGCTTGGATAAGGTGTTAAGAGTATACCTGAGGCTTGCTGCAGCAGCAACACAAAACAGACTGGCCTGGTTAGGCTATGTACAAGACATAAAGAAGGGAGCTAAAGAAAATGAGAGTTCAAAATTTAATAGGTGCAGAGTTTCCTATTGAGGTGATGTTTTGAAAGGAGAGCGAGATGACAGCTGCACAGCACTATGAATGTACTAAATATCATTGAATTGTGAATTTTAATATGATTGATTTTATCTCAACTTTTAAAAAATTGGGGAGTAGAAGCAACTAATATGCAAAAAATATTGGACGTGGAGTCAGAAAATCTTAATTTTATCCTGGGGAAACCACCTACTAATTATATGAATGTGTCCTCCTGAGCCTCAGTTTATGTTAAATCTAGTATTACATCTACTGACTAGCAGGTCTGTTATACTAATGAGATGAGAAAGTATATAAAACCACTTTGTAAACTGTTCAGCATTATTATCAATCTTAGTAAAAAATAAGGTGTTAATATTAGCACATAACATTTTTATTATAATAGGAAAAACCAGTCCCATTTTCACTATTTAGTTCCTCTTATGGTGACCAAACAAGAGTACTAAATTGATTTTTTATTAAGTATCTAACAGATACATCATTTTATGCAAATAATCTCTACTATCAACATGATACCTAAGAAACCAAATTTCTTCTAAATAAAAGTACAGCCAGAAGTAAAGACTAAGGGGTTAAAAAAAAAAATCATTTGTTAAGACAGGGTTTGTTGTACAACGCACGCTTACCAAGTGCTGCAGAGTCATGGAGTGGTCTTCTCCTGGAACTTGTAGCAGAGAACGAGTAGTATGGTGTTCCAGGTTTTCCTGAAGAAGACAGCTGTGCTGGGCTTCCAAGCCCTAGATCTTGTCTCAGGAGACTAGACTATAAAACAAAGCCAAGGAAACAAGTTATTTTCCCACTGATACCAACTCAAATGGGAAAATGTCACCACTTCTGAGTTATTCAGATGGTTATTCAGAGGATGCTAATGCCTTCAACAATGCCTTGAATTAGATGCATCTAATAAATATTTGAACGATGGTTTATTAGAACATTGGCTTAAACCTATATTTCCTCGGGGCGTGTGGAGTGGCTCAGTCAGTTAAGCATCCAACCTCGGCTCAGGTCATGATCTCACGGTTTGTGAGTCTGATCCCTGCATCCAGCTCTGCGCCGAAAGCTCCAAGCCTGCTTCGGATTCTGTCTCCCTCTCTCTCTCTGCACCTCCCCTGCTCTCTCTCTTTCAAAAATAAACATTAAAAAAATAAACTTACATGTTCTCTCTTTCCTCATCCTCACGTTACCTAATTCCTAGTAATTATGTAGATCTAAACAATCTTAAGGTTGAAACACACTTTAGTTACTATGTGGTTTCACCCTTTAATCATCAAGAAGACTTCTGAAAAATGACCACCAAGTCTTTGCTTGAATGCTTTCATGACCATACAAGGCAGTCAATTCTGTTCTTTCTTCTTTTTTTTCTTTTAGGATAGTTTTCATTGTTTGAAGACTGCCAATATTTTCAGGACAAGCCATTCCTGTGTCCTTCAACTGTGCTTCATGACATGGGGGTTTGAATGTAATCCTCATCATCTCTGACATAAGACCTCTGGATTTATCTTCAGTTTGTCAAAGTGTCTTGTAAAATGGAATGGACGACAATGCCCCAGATGTGACCTGATTAGTGCAGAGTCATTTTCAACACTACATTTAAACAACCCATTTGTGCTAGCTCATATTAAGAGGTTAGGAGTGATCACACGCTGTTACTCTTTATTGCATATGTTGCTATTAAGTCTTGTCCCTCCAATGGTTACCTTTTTCAGTTGTTTTTTTTAGTTCCAAGTACAACAGTTAACATTTACCTGATCAAATTAATCTCGTTATATTTTATCATTTCTATCTGTTTTAGATTCTGAGTCTGTTAACCAATGCATTTGCTAGCCTTTTTAGTACTGGGGCATAAAAAATGGGACCAAAAGAAGACATGAGGATGACAAGCCCGAGGAGATCCCTAAGGTATGCTACAATGGCATGAAACTTTATCAAGTGCTTCACTGAAACCCAGAGATTCAGCAGCCCTGACCTACTAAACCAGTGACCCTATCATAAAGCAAATGAAGTTAACTTGGCAGAATTTGGTTCCAAGCCTTCTGGTAGCTGAGGGGAAAAGATTTCAACTGGAAAAGGTGCTGGATACAGTTGAGCGGATGCTCTCATGTGAAAAGGGCTATTGATTCCTCTGATACATATACTACTCTCCTACCCCATATTTAATACCTGCCATGACCATACTCATGAATATCAGAAAGGTACTAACAAATAAACCTCCGCTCTGGTCAGAAAGAATCAGTAGAACTTTGTAATAGAAGTCATCAGTAGCCCAGTTTCTGCCTCTATTCTAATAATCAAGAAAAACTCTCTTTTCAGTTTATCACGCTATTTAATGATTTTAAATAACTTGTGTTTCAGCTTTAAAAAGGCACAAATTCATATAACATAAAGATAACCACTGCAAAGTTTCCAACTAGTGATATCTGGTATATTCATTATATGACCATCACCATCTAGTTCCAGAACATTTTTATCACCTCCAAAGGAAACCCTGTACCCATTAAACAGTTACTTCCATTCCTCTAGCCTCTGCAACCACTAATCTGCTGTCTCTATGAATTTCCCTATTCTGAGTATTTCATATAACTGGAATCATATGTGACCTTTTGTGTCTGGCTTCTCTCACTTCACACGTTTTTGAAGTGTATCCACGTTGTAGTTTGTATCAGTATTTCATTCCTTTGTAGGGCTGAATAATATTCCATTGTATAGACATACTATAATTTGTTTATTCATTTATTCACTAATGGGACACATTGGTTGTTTCTCGCTTTGGACTACTGTGAATAGTGTTGCTATGAACATGTGTGTATGGGCATTTATTTGAATACTTGTTTTCAATTCTTTTGGGTAATATTTAGGAGTGGAAATGCTGAGTCATATGGCAATTCTATCTTTAACTCTTTGAGGAACTGGCAAACTGTTTTCCACAATGGCTGGGCCATTTTACATTCCCACCAGCAATGTATGAGGATTCCAATCACATCCTTATCAACACTTCTTACTAGTTTTTTGTTTTTAATTGTAGCCATACTAGTATGGACTAGTATCTTATTGTGGTTTTGACTACCATTTCCCGAATGATTAATGATGTTGGGTATCTCTTCATGGGCCTGATGGCCCTTTGTATTGTCTTCTTTAGAAAAACATCTATTCAAGCCCTTTGACCATTTTTAAATTGGGTTGTGTTCCTACTGTTATATTGTAAGAGTTCTTATACACCGGGGCACCTGGGTGGCTCAGTTAAGCAAGCAACTCTTGATTTTGGCTCAGGTCATGATCTCACAGTTCGTGAGATCAAGCCCCGTGTTGGGGTCTGTGCTGACAGTGCAGAACCTGCTTGGAATTCTCTTTTTCCCTCCCCTGCTCATGCACGTGTGCTCTCTCTCTCAAAATAAATAAACATTAAAAGAAAAGAGTTCTTATACATTATGTTTTGAATACTAGACACCTACCAGACACATGATTTGCATGTCCCATTTTGTAGGCTGTCTTTTTACCTCTTAATGTCCAAGTTTTTAATTTTGATGAAGTTTAATTTATCTTAATTTTTTTCTTTTGTCATGCTTTTGACGTCACATCTAAGAATCTAATGCCAAATTCAAGATAGTGAAGATTTAACCCTATATTTTTTTCTAAGAGTATATAGTTTCAGCTCACACCTAGATCACTGATCCATTTTGGGTTAATTTTTGTATATGGTTGGTAGAAGGTAGAGGTCCAACTTCATTCTTTTGAATGTGGATATCCAGTTGTGTTAGTACCATCTGTTGAAAAAAGTAATATTTCCTTATTCAGTGGTCTTGGCATCCTTTGCTGAAAATCAATTGCTTATAGATATTTGGGTTTATTTCTGGACTCTCAATTCTATCTCATTTGTCTGTATGTCCACCTTGTACCAGTTCTATACTGTAGCTTTGTAGTAAGTTTTGAAAATGAAAAGTGTGTGTACTCTAACTTTATTCTTCTTTTTTAATACTGTTTTCACTATTTGGGGTTCTTTGAAATTATACAGAAAATTTCAGGATCAACTTTTCCATTTCTGCAAAAAGATGCCACTGGAATTGTGATAGGGGCTGCACTGAATCTGAAGATTGCTTTGGGGAGTTTTGCCATCTTAACAACATTAAGTTTTCTGACTGATGAACACTGAATCTGTAATTTCGGTCTTCTGTAATTTCTTTTAGCAATGCTTTGTAGTTTCCAGTATATATGTCTGACACTTTGTAGTTAAATTTATTCCTAGGTAGCTTTATAAGAAGTTTATTTGAGAGAGAGAAAGTGTGGGGCTTGAACTCATGAACTGTGAGCTGAACTGTTCGGCTTGAACTGTGAGCCAAAATCAAGGGTCAGATGCTAAACCCAATGAGCCACCCAGGAGCCCCTATTCCTAGGTATTTTATTCTTTTGGATGCTAAATGGAGTTGGTGGCTTAATTTTATTTTTGGTTTGTTGATTATTAGTGTACAGAAGTACAACTAGTTTTTGATCTTGAATCTTGCAACTATAGTAGATTTGTTTATTAGCTCAAATAGCTTTACGGTGGATTCTGTATATATAAGATCATACCATCTGCAAAAAGGGAAAATTTTATATCCTTCCTTCCACTTTACTTTTTTCATTCCATGAAAGAATGAAAATAAGGTGAATGACATTTCATATTCTGTTTTCTGGGCACAAACTCTTTATCCTAAGTAAGAAGACCTTGTTTGCCCTGCATCTAAGCTGAATTACAACTCCCAAAGGCTATTGGATGTTAGAAATTGGAAAGAGAATGGACAGGCCCCTAGAGAGAGGGTTGACAATTAAAGGCTAAATCCAAAAAGGAGTGTGACAGATTCAAACTGTATTAATCTAAATCAAGAATAAATAGAAAAATGCCAACTTATTCTGAAAATGATTCAGCAGATGTGTATTTGTGTGTATAAACTCATGTGTAGGATACAAACACATACACATACTAAGTGAAAGAAAAGGAATGTGTACGCACAAATGTGGTGAAATACTGATGAAATTTCATTAAGAGCGCATAAATATTCACTTTATTATTCTTGTACCTTTTCTGTGAGTTTGTAATTTTTCAAAATAAAAAGTTGGAGAAAATCAGAATAAATATCAAGGATCGACAAGCATACTTACAAATGTACCATCTTAGTTAATATTTACTGCAATCTTATTATATAAATTATATGTTATACAGATAACAAGTAGTACAACCCTAATTTGAATCTATGTCTGCTTAAGAGTTTCCTTCTTCAATATGAAGAAGACTTCTACAATAGTTCAGGAACCTAATTACCATATGTAAGACCATGAACTTCAAAACATTTAAGTGACCTGTAAATGACTTTGTGGATTATAATCCTAAAGCTGTATTATCTATAGAATACATACTGGTAGATTCTGTACACATGCATGGAAGAAAGGAAGAAGAATAAAATTTTTTAGGAGAAAAGTTTACTTTTACCAATAACGTTAATAAACCTTTCTCCTTAGTATAGGTAAATATGGAGATACAGTTAGCAAATAGTCTGTATTCTTGTTCCACAGTGAATATTAATGCTAAAAAAAAAAACCCATAGAAGATGTTCTTCACTTAGTTGTCTTAATCATAGAAATAACCATTTTTCCCTGTTCAATTTGTATCTTGATCTATATGTAGGAGAAATTGTTTCTTTTTAAGAACACAGAATATTTTATCCTATTAATTAAAATGAATTGTTCAGTACTACAAGAAATACAAAAGAAGTTTAAGACAATGTTTTCTCCATGAGGACTTGGCAATCTAGGAAATAATACCCATGAATCTAATGGAAAGTGATTAAAAAAAAAATCAAGGGCTAAACTATATGAGCCTAATATTTTGATATTATATCACTTATAAAGTATTTTTCTTTTCTTTGATTCTTCAAATATTTTGGTAACACTAAAGCACAAATAATAAACTAGTTTATTTCTCTTAAAATAAAATTATGTATCAGTTCATATTATTGATTTTCCTGCCTGCTTAAAAACTAACGAGAAGCATTATTGATTGCCACTGATCTTGTCCTGAAGGTACAAGCAAAAAGAATACACAATCCCAGAGGATACAGAACTAGGCAAAGCAGTTTTATTCTGCCAAGCCATGTTATTCAAGGCAGAATTAGTTTTCCGAAATGACAGAGCACTACATTTCTTAACACAGTCTTAGAAAATAATCTTTTTAATAGTCATCTAAAACCTCAACTGTGAAAAATGTATCTAATTACTGAAGAATAATCAATTAAGGTTCATCCCAGAAACACTAATACAGCCTAGATTATTGTACAAAAAACTACAGTAAAGTTTCATTTTAAATTATGTATGACAAACCTCTAGCCTATAAATAAAAACTCCCATTTCTTTATGTGGAATTTTAGTACCCTATGTATAATACATGTAATATATGTAGATACACACACACACACACACACGCACATATATGTTATATATATTATATTATATATATAATATATAATACATATATAATATATAATACATATATGTAATATATATTATATATATATTATATATTATATATATGTATTATATATTATATATATATATATATTCTTTCTCCCTCTTCACATGCCAAGAAACCCTGACTCTAAAATGTTAAATTGAAAAGACTATTCAGTGTAAGTCTTCATGGTGACCAAAAAGTAAAGGAGAGGAATAAAGTAGTGAGTTTGACCAACATCATTTATTAATGTAACTTCTTAAGTATCTCGGAAGGTACTCTAAATGTGATTTCATAGGAAATCAGAAGAATATCCTATATAAAAATGGTGGGGTTTAGCAGCCCAGAGGATTCAGAACCACAATGCAGTAATTTGGATATTCTTTACCCTTAAAAGGGAAAGTGTCTGAAATCTTGATAAACATAAACTTACTTCCTCAGAACTGCTTTTAACCATTAAATGGCTTGGCCCAAACAATGTACTAAAATATAATTTCATATACATTTATAACTTCAGATTAAATAAGGACTTATTAATTAATAAGGTTAAATTAATTAACACTATATCAAAAATTGTTAGCCTCATTTTATGACTAAAACTTTGAAGCACTAATTCATTACTGATTTGTTTTCTAGAAAAATAAGATACAAAGTATGTTATAGTTGCACACTGTAAAAAATGTTTAATATTTAATATGGACTCATGGAACCTCTGCTGTGTACATTTTACAGAATTCTTTAATTTTATGTCTATATTACAGTCCTGAAATGGTACGCAGTTTTAATATATAAAGGCAAGCAGCTGTTCTCAGGTTTGTCTTCTTGGGAGGAGAGTGTACTAATTAAAACAATAAAAAAGTATAGAACGCAATCATGATAAAACAGAGAACATAAACTATTAAAATTTCTCAGTTGAATTCTTTAAACGGTACCACGTATTTCCTTTGTCACTGAGGGATGAAGAAACAAAATCGTTCTGAGAGCAGAATCAGTATAGTATTACCATATTTGTAATTGTTTTTTTAACTGAGAAATACCACAATACAGTTTAGCTGTAAGTCCACTCACTTAAGGTTTCCGAGATTAAGACAGGGAAGTGGAGAGTGACAAAGAAGCCACTCATGATCAAATAAAAAACTCAGAGGGTAAAGGGGTACTCAGGGCAAAATATAAACGTAGGGCTTTAATATTATATCAGTCTTCTGTTAATTTTTTACAAATAATTAAAAAAACAGACTAATAAATTTTGAATTTGGAAAATACAGATATTGTGAAATAATTGTATTATGATGCAAATTCATTTACATTGAAATTCCAGGGATATGTTAGCAATTATCAGCATGTTGTTAAAGAATTCTATCCTGAGAATCTCATTAGATAGTGATGCAAACTACAGTTGTTATCATTCTGAGAACAAAGGGATCTTGAATGAGTAATCAATAGCAACTGGCAGAAAATGAGACATTAATTATGATCCTCTCTAGTGTTTTGTCTAAGGCAAGATTTCATTAAATGCTTTGTGCAACCTGAATAGTTCCAAGTCATTACCAACACTTTGGACAATACATTAATTGAGGGGGAGGGGAGACTATACAGGGAAACAAAGTAAAAGAAAACCTGAGATGTTTCTATTCCTTCCCCCAGGTCAATAAAAACATACCAACCACCACTAGCCAACTGTTATGCTTGTTCTTTTACAAGCCCTAAATCTTATAATCTCAACATGGTCTCTTGAAAATTTAATTATCATTTTCTATACTTAAAGTGTCAGGCAGGTTTGAGAAGATAATGACAGTCATCCATCAAACACATGCTGCCAACGCAATCAGCCCAATCTTTAAGAAACTACCTATGTACTATTAAATTAGTAAAACATGGTAATCTTAGCAGTTTGAGTTTCCCAATCTCCTTTAATTATCAGTAACAGAGGGAAATTTTACCATCTTAATGTATCATTTTCACTAATTTTTGTCTGAACTTTTCTCTCAAATCCTACATCAGCCAATGAAAAGATTATTGAGTAGGAAGAAAATATGGGATAGAGATCAACAAAGGAAGACTTTGGGGAATAAAAAGAAAACTATAATGAAAACCATTAAAAACAATTTTAATACACCCAGTATTTAAGTAATTATAAATATGCAAAAAGAATGACTTTCTTTTAGGTTTTTATAGGCTTCCATAAAGAGAGTGCCTACTTCCAAATGCTATAAGGGATTTCTTGAAAGCAGACTCTCAAGAGGTCAGCAGTGAGCATACTCTAAGCCCATCTTCTTCCTAAGTGAGTTTTTTTGAGTGTCTGAAGTTAGAAACTTCCTTGTTAAATAGGGTTCTCTTAAGTCTTCCTGCAAAGCTACCAGTGTGCCTTTGAACCTTTTATTTTATTTATTTATTTTTTGTGTGAATAAAAAGGAACCTGCTCTGTGAGGTGCTAACCCACATTAAAAGAACAGGAGATAAAGAAGTATCATTTCTCTTTTGCTTTTGTGGAAATGGTATTATGGAGTCCTAAGATTTTCAGCAGAGTTGATACTAAGAAGTCACTCCTTTTCCCTTTAATGCCAGTAAATGAGTACCTTCTCTTCCCAGTCCCTTGTATTTTGAAAAATACAATTAAGAATAACATAAAATACAATACAGTAGTAGGCATATAGTTAGGTATGAAATACTTTTTGAACTGAAACATCCTATACTGGAACATCTTCAAAAAGTTAAGCTTTTTATTTTGGGAATTTTCAAATATAAACAAAAATAGAAAAAACCCTCCAATATAATGAACCTTCCTATACCTTTCACCCAGCTTCACTTAACTTCCAGTATTCTGCTGCTCCTGCTTTACTTATTCTACCATTATTCACTTCTTGTTATACAGACCCTACAATTGACAACAATATCTTATAATCATGTAATGCCCAGGCTGTGGTCACCTCTTTTTTCATTTTTCCCCCCTGAGATGGTGTCTAATCTCTAGCCATTATTTAATATACTCTTTTCTTCTGAAATCAGTTTGCAAAAGGATAAACTGACTTTTAAAAAAATGTTTATTTTTGAGAGAGAGAGAGGGAGAGAGCGCGCACGCGCAAGCAACTGAGGGGCACAGAGAGAGGGGGACAGAAGATCCAAAGTAGGTTCTGTGCTGATAGCTTTGGCACTGAAAGCAGCGAGTCCAATGTGGGACTCAAAGTCACAAACTGTGAGACTCGTGAACTACGAGATCATGACCTGGACACTCAGCCAACTGAGCTACCCAGGCGCCCGAAGAATAAATTGACTTTTATTACTTATTTATTTTAATATTTATTTATTTATTTTGAGAGAGAATGTGCAAGCATGCATGCGAGCAGGGATGGGGCAGAAAGAGAGGGAGAGAAAAAACTTAAGCAGGCTCTACAATGTCAGTGCAGAGCCTGATGCAGGGCTCAATCTCATGAAGCTGAGACTGTGACCTGAGCCGAAATCAAAAGTCCGAAGTTTAACTGACTGAGCCACCCATGTGCCCCTAAACTGACTTTTAAACAATGTATCCAAAGAGCAATGAGTACCACCAAAAGTATAATTAGCAAGTTTTATGGAGAGAACAAAAATTAGGTTTTTTTCCCTGCCAAATACCTATGCATCATTTCTCTCTGGCCTTTTAATCAAAGTAGGAAATTAAACTTGCCTACTGCCTGATACTTTAAAATGAGACTTTCCTTCCACAAAGTAATTTATTTTACCTATGTTCCAGACTCAGAAGCTCCCTCTGCAGGTAGCTGATGGCTTATTATCCTGGTAATATATTTCCTTCCTATATCACAGGATTCAGATTCAAACATATTCTGAATACCTACTGAATACCAGTAGGCATAGCCTCTTCACAGGCTACTTAATGAGGTAATCATCTCTTGGAGAGCTTCGACACTGATCCATAGCCACTTTTATGTCTTTTTAACATTCCTGACTCCAGGATTCCTCCTATCACCATCAACTAATCTACTTTTTTTTTTTAAAGGTAGGCCCAGGCCCAATGTGGGGCTTGAACTCTGTACCCTGAGATCAAGAGTCAGATGGATGGTCTGCTGACTGAGCCACCCAGGTGCTCTTTCCATCAACTAATTTACTGCCAAAAGGATGCTGTAGGTACTGGAAACCCCTAACTCCTGAAATTTTAAGTCCAATATTCAACTCTGACATGACCTATTTTTTTTTCAATATATGAAGTTTATTGTCAAATTGGTTTCCATACAACACCCAGCGCTCATCCCAAAAGGTGCCCTCCTCAATACCCATCACCCACCCTCCCCTCCCTCCCACCCCCCATCAACCCTCAGTTTCTTCTCAGTTTTTAACAGTCTCTTATGTTTTGGCTCTCTCCCACTCTAACCTTTTTTTTTTTTTTTCCCTTCCCCTCCCCCATGGGTTTCTGTTAAGTTTCTCAGGATCCACATAAGAGTGAAACCATATGATATCTGTCTTTCTCTGTATGGCTTATTTCACTTAGCATCACACTCTCCAGTTCCATCCATGTTGCTACAAAGGGCCATATTTCATTCTTTCTCATTGCCATGTAGTACTCCATTGTGTATATAAACCACAATTTCTTTATCCATTCATCAGTTGATGGACATTTAGGCTCTTTCCATAATTTGCCTATTGTTGAGAGTGCTGCTATGAACATTGGGGCACAAGTGTCCCTATGCATCAGTACTCCTGTATCCCTTGGGTAAATTCCTAGCAGTGCTACTGCTGGGTCATAGGGTAGGTCTATTTTTAATTTTTTGAGGAACCTCCACACTGTTTTCCAGAGTGGCTGCACCAATTTGCATTCCCACCAACAGTGCAAGAGGGTTCCCGTTTCTCCACATCCTCTCCAGCATCTCTAGTCTCCTGATTTGTTCATTTTGGCCACTCTTACTGGCGTGAGGTGATATTTGAGTGTGGTTTTGATTTGTATTTCCCTGATGAGGAGTGACGTTGAGCATCTTTTCATGTGCCTGTTGGCCATCCGGATGTCTTCTTTAGAGAAGTGTCTCTTCATGTTTTCTGCCCATTTCTTCACTGGGTTATTTGTTTTTCGGGTGTGGAGTTTGGTGAGCTCTTTATAGATTTTGGATACTAGCCCTTTGTCCGATATATCATTTGCAAATATCTTTTCCCATTCTGTTGGTTGCCTTTTAGTTTTGTTGGTTGTTTCCTTTGCTGTGCAGAAGCTTTTTATCTTCATAAGGTCCCAGTAGTTCACTTTTGCTTTTAATTCCCTTGCCTTTGGGGATGTGTCAAGTAAGAGATTGCTACGGCTAAGGTCAGAGAGGTCTTTTCCTGCTTTCTCCTCTAGGGTTTGGATGGTTTCCTGTCTCACATTCAGGTCCTTTATCCATTTTGAGTTTATTTTTGTGAATGGTGTGAGAAAGTGGTCTAGTTTCAACCTTCTGCATGTTGCTGTCCAGTTCTCCCAGCACCAATTGTTAAAGAGACTGTCTTTTTTCCATTGGATGTTCTTTCCTGCTTTGTCAAAGATGAGTTGGCCATCCTTTTGTGGGTCTAGTTCTGGGGTTTCTATTCTATTCCATTGGTCTATGTGTCTGTTTTTGTGCCAATACCATGCTGTCTTGATGATGACAGCTTTGTAGTAGAGGCTAAAGTCTGGGATTGTGATGCCTCCTGCTTTGGTCTTCTTCTTCAAAATTACTTTGGCTATTCGGGGCCTTTTGTGGTTCCATATGAATTTTAGGATTGCTTGTTCTAGTTTCGAGAAGAATGCTGGTGCAATTTTGATTGGGATTGCATTGAATGTGTAGATAGCTTTGGGTAGTATGACATGACCTATTTTTACAACACCATAACTTCTTTACTACTTACTGCACTTTTTTTTTTGTCTCAAGATATCCAGTATCTTTTTGTTTAAAAACAATTTTTTTTAATGTTTACTTATTTTTGAGATACAGAGTGCAAGCAGAGGAAGGGCCAGGCCCTTCCTGAAGCAGGCTCCAGGCTCTGAGCTGTCAACACAGAGCCTGATGTGGGGCTTGAACTCACAAACTGTGAGATAGTGACCTGAGCTGAAGTTGGACGCTTAACTGCCTTGAGCCAGCCAGCCTCCTCATGTATCTTTTTGTTTTTAAATGCTTAATTTTGAGGGTGAGTGCACGTGCATGCAAGCAGGGGAGGGGCAGAGACAGAGGGGGACAGAGGATCTGAAGCAGGCTCTGCACTGACAGCAGAGAGCCCAACATGGGGTTAGAACTCACAAACCACAAGATCATGACCTGAACCAAAAGTCAGATACTTAACTGACTGAGCCACCCATGCATCCCTCAAGATATCCAATAGCTTGACCTTCCCCCCACCCCCCCCCCCCCAGTCCCTAAGTTTAATTATGGTTTCATTTCCTTCCTTTGAAAACTATCCCACATAGTCTATCACTTGAACCATTATCTCATTACTACTTCAATTCTTCTATCCTTAACCATTTACCAGCTATGAAACCTTGGATAAATTACATAATTCCTGAGGCTTCAGGTTCCTCCGTTGTCAAATGGAGAAGAATAACAGCAACAGCAGTGGCAACACTTTTGTCATAGAGTACTGCAAGGACCATATGAAATGTCTGTAAGGTGCTTAGCACAATGCCTGACACTAGTAAATATGTGATATACGCTAGCCCTTATGTTTGTTTAGGCATACCTCATTTTATTGTACTTTGCAGATACTGCATGTTTTACAAATTGCAGGTTATTATCCTGGTTTTATATATATATGTTGCTTCTGTCGAGCAAGTCCACAGGTACCATTTTTCCAACAGCATTTGCTAACTTTGTGTCTCTGTGTCATATTTTGGTAATTCTTGCAGTGTTTCAAACTTCTTCATTATTACTGTATTTCTTAAGGTTATACTGTAATTGTCTTGGGGTACCATGAGCTGTGTCCATGTAAGAGGGTGAATTTAATCAATAAAAGCTGTGTTCTGACTGCTCCACTGACCAGTCATTCTTCTGTCTCTTTCCCTCTCCTTGAGCCACTTTATTCCTTGAGACACAATATTCAAGTTAGGCCAATTAATAACCCAACAATGGCCTCTAAATGTTCAAGTGAAACGAAGAGTCACACATCTCTCACTTCAAATCAAAAGCTAGAAATGACTAAGCTTAGTGAGGAGAGCATGTCAAATGTGGAGATAGGATGAAATCTAAGCCAGTTGTACCAAACAGTTAGCCAAGGTATGAATACCATGAATACCATGAATTTCCTATGAATACCAAAGGAAAAATTCTTAAGGAAATTAGAAGTGCTACTCCAGTGAACACATGAATGGTAAGAAAGCCAAATAGCCTTAATGCTGATAGGTGGAAAGTTTTAGTGGTCTGGACAGAAGATCAAACCAGCTACAATACTGCATAATCCAAAGCAAAGCCCTAACTCACCTCAATTCTATGAAGGCTGAGAGACTTGAGGAGGATGCAAACGAAAAGTATGAAGTTAGCAGAAGTTGGTTCATAAAGTTTAAGGAAAGAAGCCACCTCTGTAATATAAAAGTGCAAGGTGAAGCAACAAGTCCTGATATAGAAGCTGCAGAAAGTTATCCAGAAGATCTAGCTAAGATAATTAATGAAGGTGTTTACACTAAGCAACAAATTTTCAATGGAGATGAAACAGGCTTCTATCAGAAGATGTTGCCATCTAGGACTTACATACCTGGAGAGGAAAAGTCAATGCCCAACTTCAAAGCTTTACACAGAACAGGCCAAGTCTCTTGTTAGGGGCTAATGCAGCTAGTGACTTCCAGTTGAAGCCAATGCTCACTTGCCATTATTAAAATCACAGGGCCCTTAAGAATTACGCTAAATAGGGGCACCTAGGTGGCTTAGTTGGTTAAGCATCCGACTTTAGCACAGATCACGATCTTGTGTTGTGGTTTATGGGTTGGAGCCCCAGATTGATCTTTGTGCTGATGGCTCAGAGCCTGGAACCTGCTTTGGATTCTGTGTCTCCCTCTATCTCTCTGCCCCTACCCTGCTTATGCTTTGTCTCTCTCTCTCTCTCAAAAAAAAATAAACATTAAAAAAATATTAAAAAAAGTTATGCTAAATATGCTCTGTCAGTGCTCTGTAAATGGGACAAAGTCTGGATGACAGCCTACCTGTTAATATGGTTTACATGGTTACACAGTTTACTGAATATTTTGAGCCCACTGTTGAGACCTGCTTCTTAGAAAAAAAGATTCCTTTCAAAATATTATTGCTCACTGACAATGAACCTGGTCATCCAAGAGCTCTGATGGAGATGTGCAATGACATTAGTGTTGTTCTCATGCTTGCTCACCTGCAACCATGGATCAAAGAGTAATTCTGACTTTCAAATCTTATTATTACAGAAATGTCATAAGGCTAGGGTTGCCATAGATTGTAATTCCTCTCTGAAAGATCTGTGCAAAGTCAAATGAAAATCTTCTGGAAGGGAATGACCATCCTACATGTTGTTGAGAACATTCATGATTCACAGGAAGAGGTCAAATTATCAACATGAACAGGAGGGGAGTTTGGAAGAAGCTGATTCCAACCTCATGGATGAAATTAAGGTATGTACATTGTTCTTTTAGGCATAATGCTACTGCATACTTAACAGACTACAGTATAATGTAAACATAACTTTATATGCCCTGGGAAAGCAAAAAATTCACCTGACTCACTTCATTGCAGTGATCTGGAACTGAACCTGCAGAACCTCTGAGGTATACATGTATTATCACTATTATCAGTAATCTATCCAGTCAAACATTTGTTGTCTGCTTGTACATTTAGTCTGCTGAGTACTACTGGAATAAAAATTAAAAACACATTGGAGCGTCTGGGTGGCTCAGTCTGTTGTTAAGCCTCCGACTTCGGCTCAGGTCATGATTTCACAGCTCGTGAGTTTGAGCCTGACATCGGGCTCTGTGCTGACAGCTCAGAGCCTGGAGCCTGCTTCGAAACCTGTGTGTCCCTCTCTCTCTGCCCCTCCCCCGCTAATGCTCTCTCTCCTTCAGAAATAAACATTAAAAAAAATTTAAAAACATATAAAACTATATAGGATAATAGTTATTTCTGGTCTCTAATCTGAGCTGAATCATCCATACCTTTTTCACTAGAGAGCTCATAGAATTGAAAGAACATTTTCAGGTATTTTATTTCAATCAAACAACATATGCTCTAATCCCTCTATTATAAAAATTTTAGTAAAGGGAAGGTCTAGCCTGTGCTTGAAAACATCCAGTGACAATAAAGTCACTATCTACCTAGGTTGACTATTCTATCCTCTATACCATGACAACATTCCTTCTTACATTACGTTAAAATCAGGATCAGGGTGCCTGGGTGGCTGAGTTGGTTAAGCAGCTGACTCTTGGTTTCAGCTCAGGTCATGATCTCACAGTTTGTGGGTCTGAGCCCCGTCTTGGGCTCCTTGCAGTGTGGAGCCTGCTTGGGATTCTCTCTGCCCCTGCCCCCCTCTCTCTCTCCCTCTCTCAAAAATAAACAAATACTTAAAAAGGAAAAAAAAACACCTCATGAAAGTCTTTTTAAAACTAAACAGTCCTCAGTCCTTCAATCACTTTCCATATGCTAGAGTTGCAAATTATTTTATTTGCAAGATTCTCTAAGTGATTTTTAGTTTACTTCTGCCTGTTTTGAAATGCATATGCTCAGAAAGGTATACAATATGAACTTCCTTATTCTAAATAATATGTTTCTAATAATTCAGCCTAAGACTAAGGTCCAACTAAGTTCCTTATTATTAGGCTTGCTGTTAGGAAGAAATATCCAAACTGTTCTTTAAAACAACTAGTTTAATTAAACCTCTTGGGGAAATAATAGGTCAATATAGGATTTGCTACATATGAAAGCTCCTGATTCTCCTAGTTGTCAGAAACACATACCTGTGTAGGAAAAAAATGTGTTTTTGATGGAAATTATGCATTATCTGGAATAGGGTCAGTTCTATAAAGGCCAGACAGAAAGCATTCAAGTTTAGTGCATCATATTGTCTGTTTTAACTATTCAGTTCCATCTTTGTACCAAGAAAGAAGCTATAGCCAATATGTAAATGAATGGGAATGGCTATGTTGTAATAAAACCATTTATAAAAAAAAAAAGGGGGGGTGATGGTGAGAATATTTGGCTGATAGTCATAGTTCCCTGATTCTCACTCCAGAGCCCAACATTCTAGGTTATCTGATTCTCATTCTATAGGAGCTATTTTACAACTCTATAAATTGTAGATAACTGAGAGCAATGCAAAATAATTCTTATCTACTGTCTGCAAAAACATTCTTTCCAGTAAAGGGATAAACAACTCTCCTCCACTCTCAACACTTCTAGCATCCTGCTCCAAAGGGGGAAAATGTTTTGTCTACATTTGAACATTATTTTCTGTAATCTTTAAAATTTATTTTTAAATGTTTGTTACTAAAATATAGTTAACATGTCATATTAGTTTCAGGTATACAACATACTGATTTGACAGTTCTATATATTACTCAATGCTCACCATCATAAGTATAGTTTTCATTTGTTGCCATTTAACATTACTATATTACTGACTGTATTTACTATACTGTACTTTTCACCTCCATGACTTATTTTATAACTGGAAGTTTGCACATCTTAATTTCCTTTATCTACTTCACTCACCCCTCACCTCTGGCAACCACCAGTATTGTTCTCTGTATTTATGAGTCTTCTGGTTTTTTGTTGTTGTTGTTGTTTCTTTTTTAGTTATTTCCATAATTTTCATCTATGGCTGTCTGTTTTTGGATTCTCCTTTGAACTGGTTCTGACACCTTACAGATTTCTTCACTGATGAGATAAAATCTATATACATAGTCACTTAAAAATTGTTTCTAATTTTTATTTATTTTTGAGAAAGACAGAGCACGGGTGGGGGAGGGACAGAGAGAGAGGGAGACCCAGAATCTGAAGCAGGCTTCAGGCTCTGAGCTGTCAGCACCAAGCCCAATGTGAGGCTCGAACCCACGAATAGCGAGATCATGACCTGAGCCGAAGTCAGATGCTTAATCGGCTGGGTCACCCAAGTGCCCCTATACATAGTCACTTTTTATCGGTAGGACAGTCATGACTACAGATTTTTAAAAATTTATCTTTTAACACCTGCAATGTGCTGTTGTTATAGGAAAACTAAGATCTGTCTAAACTACCTCCTATTCCATGGTTCATGTATGGCCTAGAGCTAGACCATCTCAAATAGTTGCCTAGTCTCCAATTCATAAATTCTCTTGCATATCCTGAACCTGGATTTAACTTTTCTAAGAAACACTTGTATTTTTCATCATGCCACACATGTCCGATCCCAAACCCTTACAAGATACAAACTGGTTAGGCATTCAAGCAACATCCTTATAATTCAAACACCTCATACTGTTCCCCAAAACAAATATTTAATTCAAACCAAACTAAAATGCTACTATTCCCAGAATCCACATTTACTTATTTGTTTCATTCAAAATATATTCATTCAAAAAGTATTCACTGATACCTTCTATTGATCAGGCACAGAGTAGGTGCTGAAAATACAACAAGCAGCCACTGACCCTGTCCTTACAAGCTTACAGTTTTGGTGGGAGAAAATTAAGGAAGCACCTACAAAATGTGTTGAATATTATTACCTGTATTTACATTAGCCATATGTTCTCTTTCCCCAAGATGTCCTCCTCTCAACTTGGTCAAATTTTACCCATTCTCCAAGATTTTGTTTTATTAAGTTTATTCATTTCTTTTGAGAGAGAGAACACGTTCGCACACATAGGGGAGGGACAGAGAGAGAGATACAAAGAGAGAGGGAGACAGAATCCCAAGCAGGCTGTGCACCATCAGTGCAGAGCCTGATCCAGGGCTCAATCCCATGAACTGTGAGATCATGACTTGAGCTGAAATCAAGAGCTGGATACTTTAACGGACTGAGACACCCAGGTGCCCCTCCAAGACTTTAGAGTTGTATACTTCCTTTGCAAAATCTTCCCTGTATCAAAATCATGTTAATTTCTCTCTCTTCTGTGTTCTCATACCTGTGCCACTTCCTTGAGATTTACTACAGGTTATCTTATCATTTTAATTAATTTTCTCTTTGTACAGAGCTGGTCTTCCCCAACTAGAATGCAAGCTTCTTGAGGCCTGATGCTAAATCTTTTACTCTGTTGCCTGGTACAGTTCTTTATACATGGTAAAACAAACAAATTCTTGTTGATTCTTTATCTTTTAATCAAGTCCTATAATGTGTGAAGATGTTTCCTTGATATTTTTCTTTCCTTTCCTTTTTTTTTTTTTTTTTTTTAAGTAGGCATAGAGCCTAACCTGGGGCTTGAACCCACAACCCTGAAGATCATGACCTAAGATGAAATCAAGAGTTGGACACTTAATAGACTGAGCCACCCTGGTGCCCCTATTCATTTTTTTAACCTATGCTTTTTTATAAGTAGAAGTTTTTAAAGTTTTTGTTTTGTTTTTTTTTTAAGTTTATTTATTTTGAGAGAGAGACAGGGGAGGAGAGGTTGGGAGAGAGGGAGACAGAATCCCAAGCATGTGGGGCTCAATCCCAGGAACTGTGAGATCATGATCTGGGCCAAAATCAGGAAGTGAACACTTAACCAACTGAGCCACCCAGGCACCCCTCAGCAGAAGTCTTTACTTTTGATTAATTCTAATTTATCATTTTTTCTTTTGTGGTTTTTAAATTTTTGTATTCCGTATAAGAAAGATTTGCTTACCCCCAAATTGAGGGGATATTCTCCTGTTTTCTTTTTATAGCTTTATAGTTGTAGCTTTTACATTTAGGTCTAGGATCCATCCTGAATAACTTTTGTGTTTAGTGTGAGAGGACTGACATTCATATTTGTCTATATGAATATCCATTTATTATTGCATCTTTTATGGAAAAAAAAACTGTCCTTTCTTCATTGGACTATTTTGGCAAAATGCTGAAAATCAAATGAACTACATAAAGCGTGGGTGTACTTCTGGGCTATATTCTGTTCTAGTGTCATATTTCTCAATCAGGCCAGTTTGTGCTGCTTAATTACATATAGCTGTACACCAAGTCTTAGAGTCAGGTAGCATAAATTCTCTACCACTGCTCTTCACTTTTTAAGACTGCATTGGGTATTCCTAGGTTCTTTGTATTTCCTAAGAAAATTTTACTTTTACTTATTTATTTTAACAGGGTTTTTAAATTTTTTTTTCTTTTTTTGAGAGAGAGAGAGAGAGAACACACGTGTGCACATGAGTCGGGGAGGGGCAGAGAGAGGGGGAAACACAGAATCTGAAGCAGGCTCCAGGCTCAGAGCTGTCAGCACAGAGACTGATGTGGGGCTTGAACTCAAGGACTGTGTTATCATGACCTGGGCCAAAGTTGGACCTTAAATGACTGAGCCACCCAGTTACGCCTAAGAGGGTTTTTAAATAATTTTTAATTATTTTTGAGAGAGAAAAAGAGGGAGAGAGTACATGCAAGTACAAGCAGGGGACAGTCGGAGAAAGAGGGAGAGAGAGAATCCAAAGCAGGCTCTGGGCTGTTGGCACAAAGCCTGATTTCACATACTATGAGATCATGACCTGGGCTGAAATCAAGAGTCAGAGGCTTTAACCGATGAAGCCACCCAGGCACCACCACCCTCGTCTTCCAAAGATTTTTAAAATCAGCTGGTAAATTCAGCAGCCCCCCATTCCCCCCCAAAAATCCTAGTGAGGTTATGACTAGGATTATATTTAATCTATAGATCAAGTTGGGAAAAAATGACATTTTCCTTTTTCTTTTTTAAATTAAGAAAAAAAATTTTTTTTAAGTTTTTAAATTTATTTTCAGAGACAGAGAGCAGAGGAGGGGCAGAGAAAATCTCAGGCAGGCTCTCTGCTGTCAGTGCAGAGCCTGATGTGGGGCTCGAACTCAGAAATCGTGAAACCATGACCTGAGCCGAAACCAAGAGTCAGATGCTTAACTGACTGAGCCACCCAGGCTCCAGAAATGACATTTTCAAAATATCGTCTTCCTATTCATAAACATAGTACATCTCTTGATTTTCTGGGGTCTCTTTAAATTTCTTTAAGCAATGGTTAGTAGTATAATTTTTACCAGTGTTGAGGTTTTTACAGGTCTTTTGTTAAAATTTATTCCTCAGAATTCCTATCCATTTCTTGAATGCTACTGTAAATGGCATTTCTTTTCATTTTATCTTTTAAAAACTAAGCTGTTACATACATATAATAAAATGTTCAGATCTTAAGTGAACTACTCCATCAGTTTTGATGAATGCATAATAAAACATTTTTATCACCTTAGAGATAGGGTCCCTTTACAGAAGAACCCTCCTCCTATTGGCAACCACTGATTTCACTTCTATCAATACAGGATAGTTTTGCCTATTAATTCATATAAATGGAGCCATACAGTATTTTTGAGATTTTGGCCTGTTTCACTCAGTATGACATTAGTGGCATCATTAGATCATTCCATTTTACTGCTGAATGACATTCAGTGTATGAACATAATATAGGTCATTTGTCCATTCTCCCGCTGACGAATATCTGAGTTTCCAGTTTTAGGCTATAATGAATGAAAGTGTCAGGAACATTTTTGAGAAGAAAGCTTTTTGTGAACAATGTTTTCACTTATCTTGGATAAATACCTCAGAGTAAAACAGCTGAGTCATGGGGCAGATACATATTTAACTTTCTTAACTGCCAGTTTTTTAAAGTCATTGTAACCATTTTACAATCCCACTAGCAATGTATCATCTTTCTAATTTAGGTATTCTGGTTAGCCCTGTACTAATATGTAACTCTGGTTTTAATTTTCATGGGCCTAATAGCTCATAATGTGAAACTTTTTTAATGTATTGATTACCCATTTGTATATCTTCTTATGTGAAGTGTCTGTTCAAGTGTTTTGCTTATTTTAAAAAAAATGGGTTGCTTTTTATTATTGAGTTGTCAGAGATCATTGTATTTGTCAGACAGGTGTTGCAAATACCTTCTCCCCATCTGTGGCTCCTCTTTTCATTTTCTTGATGAGTGTAAGTTTTTTTTTTAAACCACTTTATTGACGAATGATTGACATACAAAAGTCTATACATATTTAATGTGCATAACTTGGTGAGTTTAAGATGCTGCTGTTTTTGTTGTTGCTACTGTTGTTTTTTAATTTACATCCAAGTTAGTTAGCATATAATGTAACAATGATTTCAGGAGTAGATTCCTTAATGCCCCTAACCCATTTAGCCCATCCCCTCTACCAAAACCCCTCCAGCAACCCTCTATTCTCCATATTTAAGAATCTCTTATGTTTCGTCCCCCTCCCTGTTTTTATATTATTTTTTTCTTCTCTTCCCTTATGTTCATCTGTTTTCTGTCTTAAAGTCCTCATATGAGTGAAGTCATATGATATTTGTCTTTCTCGGACTAATTTTGCTTAGCATAATACCCTCTAGTTCCATCCACATAGTTGCAAATGGCAAGATTTCATTCTTTTTAATTGCCTAGTAATACTCCATTGTGTATATTTACCACATCTTCTTTATCCATTCATCCATCGATGGACATTTGGGCTCTTTCCATACTTTGGCGGTTGTTGATAGCACTGCTATAAACATTGGGGTGCATGTACCCCTTCAAAACAGCATACCTGTATCCCTTGGATAAACCCTAGAAATGCAATTGCTGGGTCATAGGGTAGTTCAATTTTTAATTTTTTGAGGAACCCTCATACTGTTTTCCAGAGTGGTTGCACCAGTTTGCATTCCCACCAGCAGTGCAAAACAGATCCTCTTTCTCCACATCCTCGCCAGCATCTGTAGTTGCCTGAGTTGTTAATGTTAGCGATTCTGACAGGTGTGAGGTGGTATCTCATTGTGGTTTTGATTTGTATTTCCCTGATGATGAGTGATGTGGAGCATTTTTTCATGTGCTGGTTGGCCACATGGATATCTTCTTTGGAGAAGTGTCTATTTATGTCTTTTGCCCATTTCTTCACTGGATTATTCGTTTTTTGCATGTTGAGTTTGATAAATTGTTTACAGATTTTGGATACTAATCCTTTATCTGATATGTCATTTGCAAATATCTTCTCCCATTATGCTGGTTGCCTTTTAGTTTTGCTGATTGTTTCCTTCGCTGTGCAGAAGCTCTTTTGATGAGGCCCCAATAGTTCATTTTTGCTTTTGTTTCCCTTGCCTCCAAAGACCTGCTGAGTTAGAAGTTGCTGCGGCCAAGGTCAAAGAGGTTTTTGATGGCTTCCTGTCTTACATTTAGGACTTTCATCCATTTTGAGTTTATTTTTGTGTATGGTGTAAGAAAGTGGTCCAGGTTCATTTTTCTGCATGTTGCTGTCCAGTTTTCCCAGCACCACTTGCTGAAGAGACTGTCCTTATTCCATTGGATATTCTTATCTGCTTTGTCAACGATTAGTTGGCCATATGTTTGTGGGTCCATTTCTGGGTTCTCTATTCTGTTCCATTGATCAGAATGTCTGTTTTTGTGCCAGTACCATACTCTCTTGATGATTAAAGCTTTGTAATATAGCTTAAAGTCTGGGATTGTGATGCCTCCAACTTTGGTTTTCTTTTTCAAGATTGCCTTGGCTATTTGGGGTCTTTTCTGGTTCCATACAAATTTTAGGTTTGTTTTTTCTAGCTCTGTGAAGAATGCTGGTGTTATTTTGACAGGGATTGCACTGAATATGTAGATTCCTTTGGTTAGTATTGACATTTTAACAGTATTTGTTCTTCCTATCTAGGAGCATGGAATCTTTTTCCTTTTTTTTTGTGTCTTCTTCAATTTCTTTCATAAGCTTTCTATAGTTTTCAATGTATAGATTTTTCACCTCTTTGGTTAGATTTATTCCTAGGTATTTTATGGTTTGGTGCAATTGTAAATGGGGTTGATTCCTTGATTTCTCTTTCTGTTGTTTTGTTATTGGTGTGTAGGAATGTAACCGATTTCTGTGCTTTGATTTTATATCCTGCGACTTTGCTGAATTCATGGATCATTTCTAGCAGTTTTTTGGTGGAATCTTTTGGGTTTTCCATATAGAGTATCAGATAAGCGTAAGTTTTTAATTTTGAGTAAGTTCAATTCATCAGTTTTTCTTTCATGTTTTATGCTTATGTGTTCCCTATGAAATTTGTTTTGTAAGCAGCAAAGATATTCATCTATTTTTTTTCCCTAGCAGCTTTATTATTTTAGCTTTCATATTTAAGTTCATGATCTATCTCAAATTTGTCTGTATATGGTGTAAGATAAGGATTGAAGTTTTTTTTTTCCCTTCTCATACTGGTAATTCAGTTGTTCCAGCACCCATATGTTAAAGAGTTTTTTTTTTTTTTTTTTTTTTTTTTTTTTTTTAAGTTGCTGGGTGCTCGTATCAAACATCATCTGCCATAGAAGGTATGGGTCGCTTTCTGGACTTTATTCTGTTCATGATCTGTCAATCTTTATATGAATACTACACTGCCTTGATTAGTGTTGCTTAAAATAGTAAGTCTTGAAGTCAGGTACCAAGACCCTCTTCTTTTCTTTTTCAAGATTTTTTTGTTTCTTTGAATCCTAAGACTTTCCAAATGAACTTTTAAATGATTTTGTCAATGTCTAAAAAAAAAAGCCTGGGACTGACATCTAAATGATAATGAGTCTTCCAATTCATGAACATGGCATATCTCTCTATTTATTTAGATCCTCTTTGATTTCTCCCAGCAATATTTTACAGTTTTCATTGTTGAAGTCTTATAATCTCTTAAGTATATCTCTCAGTATTTTATGTTTTTTTGATATAGATAGTACTTTTTGGTTAGTTTCATTTTCTAACTGTTCATTGGTAGTATGTAGAAATATAATTATGTTTTTAGATTGACTTTGTATCCTGTGACAAAGCTAAAGGATTATTAGTTCTACAAGTTTCCTTGAGGATTCCACTGGACTTCTCATGTACACAAACATGTCATCTGCAAATTCAGCTTATTCTTTCAAATTGTCTTTTTTGTTGTTGTTGTTTTTAATTACCTTATTACACTGGCCAGGACATAAAATTTAGGTCAGGAAAATGGAAATTCTTACCTTCTTCCTAACTTGAGGGGAAGGGGAGTGGGAGGTAGAGGGATATATAGTCTTTCACTATTCAGTATGCTGTTAGATATAAATCATTCATGTATACCTTTTATCAAAGTGAGGAAGCTGCTTTCTATGCTTAGTTTGTTGTGAGGTTTTATCATGAACATTTCATTTTTGCTGAATAACTATTCTACATCTATGGAAACAATCACATTGTTTTTCTCCTTCATTCTGTTAATGTGTCAAACGAAACTAATTTTCAAATGTTAAGCCAAACATTACATGTGCGGTTTTATCATTCACTTCATAAAATGAGCTGTAAAGTGTTCCCTCCTTCTGTTTCCTAAAACAGTTTGTATAAGGTTAGTATTGTATTTTTCCCTGTGCATTTGAAAGAATTCACCAATGAAACCATGACCTTCAAGCTTTCTTTGTGGGTTTTTTTTTTTTTTCTCTCTTACAAACAACTTTTACATCCCCCTCTTTTTTTATATTTTATTTTACTTTAATTCCAGTATAGTTAACACATAGCGTTTTGTTAGTTTTGGCATACAATATAGTGATTCAACACTTCCATAGGACACCCAGCGCTCATCACTCTTTGTGGGTTTTTGAGATGAACTTATTTTCATTAGTAGATACAGGGTTATTCAGACTTTGTTTCATCTTGTCCCTTTTGTAAGTATTTCTCCAAATTTATTTCACCTAAGTTGTCAAATGTACTGAACTGAGTTATTCACAATATTTCTTTATTATGTTTTTCATGTATACATAGTTTACAATGATAATGTCCCTTCCATTCCAAATACTGGTAAATTGTGTTCTTTCCCTTTCTTCCCTCTCCCATTTTATCTTAATCAGCTTAGCTAGGAGTTACTAATTTTATGGATCTTTTCAAATAACCAAATTCTGGCTTTGTTATTTTTTCTATTATTTTTGTAATATTACATCAATTTTTGCTCTTTTTAGTATTATTTCCCCCTACTACTTACTTTGTGCTTGTTTTTCTAGCTTCCTAGGGCAGAAACTCAGGTTGTACACTACAGATCTTTTTGAATACAAGCATCTAAAGCTATACTTTTTTTTTTTTCTAGGCAGTTTTAGCTGTACCAACACATTTTGTTATATCATATTTCATTATAATTAGTTAGAAATAGTTTCTAAATTCCCTTATGATTTTTCAAACCACAGATTATTTAGACATAGGTTGTTTAATTTCAAAATATTTGATGTTTCTCTAAGTATCTTACTAACATAATTTAATTACTTCTGGTCAGATAATATACTGTATTACTTTCAAAAATTTCCAATCTATAGTTTTATAGATCAGCACATGGTTCAATCCTGTTAAATATAACATGTACCCTAGAAAGGCATTTAGATTCTTCAATTGTTGGGAACAGAGTTTTATAAATATCAATGAGGTCAAGGTAGTTGACACCAAGTGAACTAAGTTTTTGTGTATTTTGTCAGTTACTGAGAAATATAGGTATTCAAACCATTAACTCTAATTTTGAATTTGTTTATTTCTCTTTAATTCTATCAAATTTTGTTTCACTTATTTTAAAGCTCTGTAATTAGGTATATACCTTTATCATTGTTATATCTTCCTGATGCATTGACTTTTATAATTTTATCATTATCAAATAGCTGTATATAATGACACTGGTGATAATGAAAAAAGAGGATGGTTAAGAAGCAAATGGTAAGGGTAAATTTCCAAATAACTAAATGCTCTGTTTTTAAAGCTGTCATTTTCTCAGGCATGTGATACCTGAACACTGATGAAACTTAAATCTTCTTGGATAAAACCAGGACCCTGCCTCTTTTAGGTTTGAACATTTGAAGAAAAACTTATACAAACTACTTGGATACATGTTTGTTCACATTAGTGAAAAACTGTTGTGATGATAAAAGGATTTTTCATATCATGGTGAAGAATTATCCTTATTGTTAGAAAAGATGTTGGCTTCTATGTTCTGTGTTGAATCAATTAAAAAAATTCGATTGCAGAATGATCTATCATTGTTTCCAGTAAAACGGCTACACCAGTTTCTTTTTAATGGCTCATCCGTTATGGGACTGCCATGAAGGTAATATGAGGAGACTCATTTAGCAACATATTATTACATCATCTTAACATGAAGCAAGGCCCATCAGGCGTTATTAAATTAGACTGAATTTTGCAGAATGTCAGCAGCATTTTATGTACATTAATAGCAGAGTTAAATGTTTCCTTGGGGAATATGCTGAAGAAAAATGGTTTCAAAGTGGTGTTTGGATATAATTTTGCAGTCACTGTTTACATTTCCTTCTATTATCATTGCATGGTTAAGATTTTTATGTTACTTGTGAATAGGCAAGACAAAATGACAGCCAATTTTTTACTGTATTTTTGTCTTCTTTGACCCATGATAACAAATACTGTTTGGGATATAGGTTTTTTCTTTGAATAGTAGTGACAGATATTTTTTAACTCTTGAATATCCTAAGTTTACTACTTAGGCCTCAGATCAGCTGGTGCCATCCATTATAATTTTGTCTAGCAACTGCAACATAGGCAGAGCTAAGTAACAGTAATAAATAGCAAAGTATTTTTCCTTTCACAGAAAGGAATTCTTTCACTTGTTTTAAAAGTCCTCCTGTCTTCACTGATGTTTCTGCTGCAGTAAAATCTCTCCTCTCTGCTGAATTTTGGGCTTCCTCTTTGTGGTTCATACATTGCTTCTGTGCATTCTTTACCAACAAATCTTTCCCTCACTTGAATACCTTTAAATTTCTTGTACATAGCAATATTGCTATTTTACATTTCATACATTCCAGTAAACTTGTTTCTCTTTTCCATAGGTCTGCCTGATCTCTCCAAAATGCTATAAAAAATTGTTAAGCAGTAATCTTATGGCTTCTTCCTTTTTTTATACTCTCTATATGTTTATATTTGGCATGTAGAGAACTGGGTTTCTCAAAGTATAATCCCCAGTCCATGTGAATTAGCACTTGCTTAAAATATTAATTCCCAGAGCCCTCCTTGGTCAAACAAATTAAGTGAAAGAGTAGTAAGGGCACAGACTAGGAATCTGACACTGTAACAGCATCAACCATGTGTTTAGAAGGTTTACCACTTGCTAGATGCACAGTTTTGAGCAAATTACTTAAAACCTCTGGAGAACATCCATTTTTCAGTCTGAAAAACAGGTGTTGTTAAAAGGATTAAACATGATAATGTTTAAAGGTTTTTTTTTTTTTTTTCATTTTAATTTTGTTTAGAAGAGCGGGGTAGAGGGGCAGAGGGAGAGAGAGAATTCTAAGCAGGCTCCATGCTTAGCACAGAGCCCAACGTGGGGCTTGATCTCATGACCCTGGGATCATGACCTGAGCCAACACCAAGAATCAGATGCTCAACTGACTGAGCCACCCAGGTGACCCAAATATGATCATGTTTAATTCAATTCCTGGCTCAGCTAGTTCTCAGTAAATGGTAGCAACTGTTATTACAGTGTTATGCATCCAGGTTTAAAGTAAATGTTTTCTGATATGAGAATTAAATCTGGTGTTGTATACATGAAGCTAATATAACACTGTATGTTAACTATAATGGAATTAAAATAAAAATAGAAACTGTGAAAAAAAGGAATTAAATCTGGTATAAACATATTCATCTTTGGAAAAACTGTTAAGATTCATCTTTGCAAAATTGGAGAATTATATAAATAGAGCTTACCACTAACCCTAACTAAATACCACTACCTTTGCAAAGGGAGTATAAAAAATGTAAGTGGAAACTCATTTAGTGTAAGCATTAACTGATTTATTAGATACAGCTGTAATTTCAAAGAGCTTAGAATCATTTTTTTACCTTAGGTTTAGCAATAGTGCTAACATTAGACCCGTGGCTCTCAAACCTTTTGGTCTCTTAAAAATATTAAGGATTCAAAATAGCTTTTGTAAAGTTTATCTCAGGAATGCAAGGATGATTTAACATACCAAAGAAAATCAATGCAAGTCACCATAGTATAGTAAAGTCTTCTAGCTGGCTTAGCCACTACTGGGCACTGTTTCAACTCATTCTGTGCTCTAGCATTTATCCATGTGCACTCTTACATGCATGCTCCCTCCTCACACATACACTTTCCAATCTATATACAGAGATTAGTGAGGATAAAGGAGGAAAGAATCACTGGGGTTATGAGTTATCCAGCTTGCAATAGGGTTGTGCTAAGGATCTTCTCTCACTTCCCAAAGCCAAGTGAGAACTCCAAGAGATTTAATAAGGCACATTTCAAGGAACAGCAATAATGACCTTTTCCTTAAAAAAATTTTGTTTTTTACATTTATTTATTTTTGAGAGACAGAGCACAAGTTGGGGAGGGACGGTGAGAGGAGACACAGAATCCGAAGCAGGGTCCTGGCTCTGAGCTGTCAGCACAGAGCCCGATGCGGGGCTCAAACTCACGGACTGTGAGATCATGACCTGAGCCAAAGTCAGACGCCCAAGAGACTGAGCCACCCAGGCGCCCCAATAATGATCTTTTCTGATGGGATAGTGAATATAATGACTTGAATAAATAATACAAAAATTAAAAAAAAAAACCACCAAAATAGGTTTGTTTTATAGGTTATATGAATAGAAAAATTGTTAAATGTGCATTTATTTTATTAAATGCTTTCACAAGTACATGGAATTTAACCTTCAGAGACCTACAAAGTAGGTGGAAGCAAAATGCTAATTCTGTTTCTCAAGTGAGGAAATCAACACAGAGATAGGATTTAAGGTTAAAAGACTTGTCTTAGGACTATAGGTCAATAACTTCTAACGATGGGATTTCAACCTAGGTCTTCTGAATCTGAATGGCACAATTATGTAGTATGTATTAAATGGGAAAGTATTGTTAGAATGAGAGTTAAAACTGGCTCATATGCCCATGTCTGAAATTAGGGTGGAACTCATGAAAGGCATGTGAACAGCAGAAAACAAATTTCCTACATTCTGCCTTTCCTTTCTTTTGTTTTAGCTTGATCCTGATGGTAATCTACAGGTGAATTAAGTATTCAGGATTCTCTCTAAAGATGGGGGGGGGGGCAGGGAAGCAGAGAAGATGGCCATTAGTAAAAATGCAATATGCTAAAGGAATGTGAAGAGTTGAAACAACATTTCCAAGTCAAAGATACTTTTGGAAGCTTAAAGAATTGGTTAGAGTATAGGACTGAAATGAAAATACTCAGAACAATAAGTTTAACATTACAGGATAGAAAAGCTACACAGAGCAAACGTAGGTTCTTCACATAATTATGTCAGCAACTCTGTTCTTTTTATGAGGAAATATGCAAATTCATTTTCAGAAGTGATAAGCATTTTGTAAAAGGGTAGGAGGATAACTTGCTTTGCTTCCACTTAAAATGGAGGTGAGTGTGAAAATCTCTGATGACAGAGACAGTCTAGTGAACTGGAGAACAGAAACCATTTTAAGTGGAGGGAGAAGAAAATATGTTTAGTTACTAAAATCTTAGCACATTTAGTCACAAATTAAAGGTATAATAGTGAAATAAATCAGATAAATTTCTACCTCCTCTATTAAAGTTCTTATTTGTGTGTTAAAAATGATCTCACTTTTGTATTTATTAAACTTACTTGACAGCCTGGTAATCCGGTGTCTCTGCTGTACAGGGAAAATGAGCCTCTCTCTGACGTTTTTCCTATAAAACAAAAAATATAACTGTATACAAAAATCCTCACTTATTGACAATCAATTCAACTTCTAGACCATTCATAGTAACTATACTGTGATTGGAAGTACAGAGGACAAATCAGAAAGAAGAAGACAAAATCCAATAAATAAAATTTAAAAAGCTTACTATCATTCCAGTTTAAAAAATTCTGATTTTTGTAAAATAGCATGTATTTTATTGAATACTTTCTGCTGTGAAACACTGAAAAAATATTCAAAAAAATGGAAAAGAATAGATATCTATATAGCCAACAGTATGATCCATGTACTTGGTAGAGAGAATAACGTTTTCCCATATTTGCTTCAAAGTGAACATTTCTCCTCCTCTTCTCTCTTTCTCAGAAATTGAAACAGTGTAGACACAGTTCAAATCTTAACTCAGACCCCAAGGTAACCATCATCAAAAGGTTAGTGTATATGATCCCCCACCCCCCCTGCATAGTTTGAAACTGTTAACATATATTTATGTACTCAAACAATATATGTTACTGTCTATATTTAAAACATTTATTTTGTGTGTATCTTTAATACATTTAAAGATGGGATTATATAGTATCTATTCCTTTTGAAATCTGCATTTCCATGCAACAGTATGCTCTTACGATACATGCGGAAAATAGACACCTGGTGTATTCATTTTTACTGCTATAAAATGTCCTATTATGCAAACATAACCACAGTTAATCTATTCCCCTACTGAGAAAGAGATTTAGCTTTTTTGCTATCAGGATGGTAAAACAAATAGCCTTGCACATGCGCATATGTACACATAAGACTTTCTCTAGGATAGACACGGAGAAGTGGAGCTGCTGGATTAAAGAATGCACACTTTCAACTTTACAGGTGTTGCCTTACTATTATCTGATGTCATCACGCGAATTTATACCCTTTACAGAAATGTGTACAAATTCTTTCTGAGACTCTATAGTTCAAAAGTTGGATGGTTAAGTGTTAGAAGTGGTATGCACTGGTTCTAGAGGAAGAGTAGGCACTACTGATACTGAAAGAAGTTCTTATTTGCTTTTCAATACACCAGAGTTTATGTTCAATACAGTAAATTTACAAATATTACAGATTTTAACTAAAGAGTCTCTCACAGACATGTTGCTTAAACAGATTTCTGTAAGGGGGCATCTGGGTGGCTCAGTCAGTTAAGCATTTGACTTTGGCTCACGACATGATCTCGTGGTTTGTGGGTTCAAGCCCTGCACTGGGGTCTGCAGTGGCAGTGAGGAGCCTGCCTGGGATTCTCTCTCTCTCACACTCACTCTCTCACTTGCTCTCTGCCCCTATCCCACTCGTGTGCTGTCTCTCTCAAAAATAAACTTAAAAAAAATAAGAATAAAAATCTTAAAAAAAAAGATTTCTGTAAGGATCACACTTTGATGTTAGTATCAAAGATGGAGACACAAATAAACAATGACAATGGCAGAGCTAATTGTTTTTCTCCATTCCAAAGTAAAAACAGTAACAATATAACTAAATCTGACCAGTTTTCCAAAATTTTTTAAATTACTAAGGCTAGGGGTGCCTGGGTGCTCAATCGGTTAAGCATCTGATTTTGGCTCAGGTCATGATCTCACGGTTCATGAGTTTGAGCACCACATCAGGCTCTCTGCTATCAGCGGGCAGAGCCTGCTTGGGATCTCTCTCTCTCTCTCTCTCTCTCTCTCTCTCTCTGCCCCTCCCCCGCTTGCACCCTCTCTCTCAAAAACAAACGAAATTACTGAGGCTATATGAACTTCCTCATAATTGTATACTATGGAGTTATTAGCTTGTCATTATATAAAAATGTATAGTTTATTAACTTAAAAACTCCACACATAGATGGGATGCTCAAAATTATGTACTGATATGGTGCACATAATTTAAAAAAACTTTAAGATATATGTACTAATATCTGATTAATTTCATTGCCGTATACATGCCACACTGGCCAAATGATGTCAAATCATACAACTCTAAATTTAGTATGTACTGACCTGTTAGATATAGAAAATAATCCTTGTAATAACAAAGCTAGTTATTAGAAAATACAGTAATAACTCAGAGTATAATTTCAGAGCCCATTAGACATTATAGCACATGTCTTAAAAAGCACTTACTGGCTATTAGTGATGAAGCACATATTTCAGGTGAAGTAATGCTAACACATAAAAATGCAGATTTATGAGAAAAGGTTAATTAATGTAGTCTATTTGTCTCATAGTCTCACCATAAAGCAATATGTTCTACATAAAGTGCTTTAATTTGCAAAATATACATATGGAATAAAATGGAAAAAAAACTGTTAACTCTCTGAGGATCTATCCTTTACAAGCAAGACCGCTTGTAGGAGTCCAGATGATACACAGGGGTTTTGGACTCTACTCTTCTACTCTTGGAATCTGACCTTACAAAACCACAAAAAGATTGTACTTTTGCAACTGTGACACACACACCATTCCTGTGTCTCATCAAAATGGATCAGAAACCCTGCTGGACCAAGAACATGGCAGAGACTGAAGGGAAATGCCTACTCAGAATGACTGGCAGAGAGATTACTGAGGTAAAATAAAGAACAGCACACATTTTTGGTTTGGAGGTATTACTTTATTAATCAAATAAACACGTTTATGAGATAATAAAAATCACTCTCAGTACATACCATTTTTTAAAAAGTTTATTTATTTATTTTGAAAAAGAGAGAGCATGGGTAGGGGAGGGGCAGAAAGAGAGAGAATTGCAAGCAGGCTCCACACTGTCAGCAAGAAGCCCAATGCAGGGCTTGAGTCCATAAAGTGTGAGATCATGACCTGAGCTGAAACCAACTGAGCCACCCAGGCACCCCAAGAAAATACTGCTTTTGAAAACAAATCATGTACCATATACTTGGCAGAACAGAAATGGGAGACTATATTAACAGTTTAATTATTTATTTTTTAATGTTTATTTTTGAGAGTGCAAGTGGGGGAGGGGCAGAGAGAGGGGGACAGAGGATCTGGAGTAGGCTCTGCACTGACTGGTAGGCTGACAGCAGCAAGCCCAATGTGAACTCATGAATGGCAAGAGATCATCACCTGAGCCAAAGCTCAAAGGACTGAGCCACCCAGGTGACCTGACTTATTAACATTTTAAACAAATACCACAGAGTTAAAAAAACAAAACAATGCTTGTCTTTTACCACAATATACCACCAAGTAATTATTGGCTGAAATACTCAATAGGCCCTTCCTACCTTACAAATTCCTCTTCCTGAAATACTATTTAAACAACTAAGAAAGACTTAAAGCTCAACAACAAGTTAAGGCCTATTATATTTTTACTTTCAAAGGTACTAGATTCACCCCCCCAACTGTTGGGAAGAAAAGGAAACAAAGTAAGAGATCAATATTAGCTCTGCTTTTAACAAAGTACAGTTTTCAAGTATAATTTTAATTATCTGTGTGGAGGCTACCTGTTATATTATTTAAGAATATGTAAGCTTTTAAACCTACTTTTCTGTGCCTATTAAAATTCCTAAACTTCTTCCTTTCACAAGGATATTCAAATCAGAGAGAATGAAAACTAATTTAACATAAGCTAAAACCATTACAGAGAAGTTTCTTCTGAGATGGAAAGCTGATAGCTTGTTTTTAAAATGATACTTAACCTATTCAAATGAGATTTTGAAATGTAAATACATTTTTATTTCACCTTTCATTTATTAGGAACCAATTATTTCTGAGGGACTTAGAAATTCGGTTACACTTGAAATAGAATAATGCATACTCTCAGTCTGAGATTTAGAAGACATTTATCTTTAATTCTCTCAAAATTACTTTTTTTAAGAACTATTTTCATGAATTAAAATTAATCTCTATTTTATCTCAGGTGTCTGACAAATAACAACTTTTGGCTACCGTTTTACAGTTTTCTGCTAAATAATATATATGAAAGCTGTATGTAGATAATTTTAATATATGTCACACAGCTAAACACAGCTGAAGAACTGTTAGTAACTGGCATGTATCTAATTTCCCTTGAATGGTGAAGGATCCATACCATCAGATCAGCTAAAAAAAACCCCCGAGATGTTAGCCTAGAGAGGAGAGAATCTGAAAGAAGTGCAGTCTCTGTACTTTTTATATTTGCAGAACTATCATGCTAAGATGGAATCAAAATTACACTATCTGGTCCTAGTGAAGAGACTTAGGAAGAGGATAAAAGTAAAGACATGCGTTCCTTTACCTTGTTTTAAGGAAGAAGTCTCAGAAAACAGAATTTCCAATAGTAAAATTACCAGTGTGCAGAAAATTATAGAATATTCCTGGTGTTCTTACTAGTAAAGAGATTTGGGGAATAATTAGCTCTTTTATTGTGGGTTTATTTATTAATGCTGTGGAAAATTTAAGAACACTTTTGGCAACCAAGTTACTACTAGTAAATCACAGTGAGTTCAGGTTTACTGAACGTTTGGGTATTTTATAATGAAATGGTCATTCAAATATTTTGTTTACTTTTTCCTACTGGATTGTCATTTACTTGCTGATCTGTAGGAGTTTCTCAAGTATTTTTGATACAAGACCTTTTATTGTCTCTATGTAAATATTTTCATCCTTTTAATGGTGTCTTTGGATAAACAAAAATTCATTTTAATGTAGATTAATTTGTCCATTTTTTTTATATGTACTGTTTAAAAAATCTCTGCCTATTCCAAGGTCACAAATCTGTTTTTATTTTTCTGTGCTTTCTTCTAAAAGCTTTACTGCTTATCTTTCACATTTAAACCTGAATTTGGTTTTTGTGTATGTTGGTGGTGGTGGAGGGATGTCAAGATACATGTTTTCTCCACAGAGATATCCAAGTGACTTCAGAACTGTTTACTGAAAAGATGATCTACATCTTGAAAGTATCATCATGGCTGCTTATGAAGAACAAGCTGTAGGGGAACAAGTGGAAGCAGGGAGACAAATTAGGAAAGTACTGCAATAATCCAGATGAAAGCTAATGATGGCTTTAGTTCTTCCAACTCACTGAGACAGGTACTATTAAATCCCTATTTTACTAATGAGGAGAAATAATTTGCCCAAGGTCACAGAATTACTAAGTAGTCAAAAGAACCTAAATACAGGGCTGACCCCAAATTCTTAACAGAACACTATACTGCACTGTTCTTCAGTGGAGGTTCAGGACACAATTCCCAGATTCAGCTCATGTATGTACGCAATTGGTGGGGCCCAAATATAGTACAGAAATTTTTCTCTATTTAGCCCTCTAAGCAGCCTCTACCAATGAAATGGTTTGGCACTATCTATTCCTGCTGAAAAGAGGGATGGATGACAAATCATCCCCAAAATGATTGGCAGCAAAACCCAACTACTCCAAAGATTGGTTTTGGGTACAGAACGTGGTCACTTACGCTGCCTTCACTCACAAGTAACTGCTGTTCTTTTTAGTTCTCACAAAGGGCATAAGTTAATGTTTTCCTTAACTTGAAATACCTGTTAGAAAAATACTTATTCTGATCTCATTTCATTTTTCTGGGTCTCAGTTTCCTAGTCTGTAAAATGAACAAGTTGGACAAGATCAGAAGGTGTGTAACAACATCCCGGGAGGCTGGGGCCAACGTAGAGATTTATTTTTGTGTATATATTTAAAACAATTAAAAAATTTAATTGCAGTGGTAGCCATGAAAAAGCACCTTGCAAAGCTCCTACTTCCGGGAATATAACTGACTGAGAGATCCAGCTGCTATGCTCTGAAATGGTAACTTCTGCAGTGAGGCCCACTTGCTTCCATCAACATGCTTTGACAGAGTATGTAGGGGGGAAAAGCACACTTCTTCCTGGGGGACATACATTTCTATGTTGACCAACTTTGGCTCAAGAACTCCCTAGCTGCTGTACTAAACCCTCCTTAGGGTGCACAGCAGTCAAGGACTCTTCCACTCTCTTTCACTCTCAGAGTCTTCAGATTACTGCAGGCAAGGTGACAGGAACCAGCATTTGCGGACTAGTTATTATGTGCAAGGCAGTGTGAAACATGCTTTACTTACATTGCTGGTACCACTGTTAGTTGTATTCTTCTTCCTACTAGAAATACTCCTAATGCCGAAGAGTGATTGAAGGACTCTGGTAACAGGTATGAGATATGACAGTAAAACTGCAAGATCTCCTACAGATCTCAATCTACTGGCTGTAGAAGCCTTCCCTGTAATACACTCCTGGCCTATATGCTCTATTCCTACCAATTCAAAATAACATTTTTATAAAGAAATGGCCAGGGACAAAGATATTATGGAAGGTAGAGCTAGCTCAGCATTTATTTCTGAAGCAGTCTAGTGAATACCTGAAGTTCAGTAATTTTAATGAATAGATACTATTTAAGAAATATTGACTTCATGAGTTAATGGCACAAATCAGAACAGTTTCCCTATTTGTCTGAAAGCCAGTATTATTTCAATGTTCATTTTTGTAAGGCATACTGAATTGCACTCATAAATTCAAATTCACCCCACCAGCTATATTTTAAGTGGGCAGAATTAGACTGATTTTTCTTAAAAGATAAAGGCTTAACCTAGAAAAAGAATCCTTGGATGTTTCAAACTGAAATATTTTATTACATACAAATCATGACAACTTTTCCAGATTTAGTTTTCAGAGAACAATGTGAAATCCCTACTTAGGCCAATCTAAATATTTGGGCATAAATCTAAATATGATCACAGTTTTATGAGCAGACTGTCTTCCTCCCCGCTTAGGTATCTTTGAAAAATCATCATTTACCTAACCTCTTTGCTGATGGAGAAGCTTTTCCTCTTCTTTTGTAGAAGAACACTACCACAAGTTTCATACAATTTCCATCACACCAACCACTCAGAGAAACATAAAAACACACTATCCTACAAGGTGGGGAAATCTGTAATGCCATTTGGTATACAGCAGAGCAGAGACTTAGGATTCTGGTTACTGGATTCATCTCTTGGCTCTTGCTTCTCTCGTACTGAGTGAACTAAGCAAGTTACACGTCATTTGACATCAACGTCCCCACTCACTCTTTTAGGAAAATCAGCTCAGTAACATGTACCTCACACAGGCCTGCACAGTTTAATTAATGCTTATAAAGTATTTGGAAATTCTTGTCTCAAAGAACCGAGGCCAATGTTAACTACTGGTATTACTGACTTCATGTGGGTAGCAGTCAGCTCAAACTTACACACAAAAAATCTAGAAAGGATCTCAAACTAACAGATTATTTTTTTAAAGAAAAGAAAAGAGAGAGACAGAGGCGTTTAACATAAATGCCTATTTTCTTTCACAACCATTTGTTTAAGTATTATTGGCTAACATGTGTGCCAAGTGCGCTGCTGGCTACATTGAAGATACTTAAATATCTAGTGCCAACAAGCACAGCTGCCGGACTCTCTCTGCCCTCCTCTTGTTCACTCCATGCCAAATTACTCACACAGCTATGAATGATGAGGCAGCAGCACAGGAAACTGCCAAGTGTGAGTGAGATTAGTGATAAACCAGAGGATCCCTATAGAGGTCAGTGATTAGCAAGTTCCCAGTTGTAATCACTTTTCTAACCCAGCCTCTATCTCATCACTTATTTAATCTTAACTCTGCACCAACTTCCTGTGACAGGCATCAGAACCTTAAGCAGGTTCCCAATCAAAAATTCCTGAAGAACTGCTAAGGTACCAATAAAGTATCTCATTATCCTTGGTAAGAGCATACAGTCATATTTGGGTAATTTGAATAGGCTTTAGAAATGACTTCTTGAGACTAAAACCGGAGATGAAGTAGACCAGGATGCAAACATTCACCAGTCCAGCTATTTTCCCCCATGTTCTCCACGCCTTCCTAAAAATCAGATTCACACAGTAAATATATACAAATAGACAAGGATGAGAAGGTTTACACAAAACAGTATGTTTGCCTTTCAGCCCTGAGAATGCCCAGAGAGAACATTAAAATGCATAACTCTATATAAGGGAGTGTGGTTGATAGGTAGATTGGAAATTAGGAATGAAAAAACAGAGTAGAATAAGATTGTGATCAATTTTAGTAATCTTTCAAAACTTTATGGGTCATTTTATGGTTCACTTTTGCCACATATGGAATACATAACAAGGTATTCATTATAGGTAGCTCAAAATCTAAACGGCCCTTCTCTGAGACATTTTAGTCAATAATTATATTTTCAAATTGTCCCTGAACACATATTTACATCTGTATTGCATTGTTGCTTTTCCTTAGGTTAAGAATTTAAGTGTTTTCTTACTTAATGTCTCCCTACTTCCCTAACCACATGTTGTTTAGAACTTAGAAACAAATTCATTTCATTTTTATACCAAGCCGAAATATTACAGAACTAGGAATTATCTCTTCATCCTTGGCTGCATTTCATGATAAAACATAGTGAATGCATATTCTTTAAAAATAATCAAATAACTTTTGTGTCTTAATTTTTATCCCATTCTTAAATAAAAAAGGATTTCAAAATATTCATTTGAGGCTTTACAACTTTCTAGGGACTAAACTGAGCCAAATTTCAACACCTTAATTTTAGTCCACTCCCCTTTTCCCAAAATAAAAAAAAGAAAATCAGGTTAAACTCATATCAACAAATAATTTGGCTGGGGAAAGAGAGGGGGGCATATTTTCAAAACGGTCCTGGTAATCATACTTCATTCTGACATACTGTTTCCACCAAATCCTTATATAGATGCTTCTGTCAGAAATTTCTTGTATCATACAATGATAAACAGAATATTAAGCTCATTGTTAATTCCTGTGATTTTTCTCACAACTTTCTGTATTTTGGCTGTTTAATTTAAATCATGACCTTACCACGCAAGGTCAATGTCTGTTTTTTATGGCACTTGGGGACCAGAAGGCAGATGCCACTTGTTTAGGAACATTGGTCTGGAATTCTAGACTTGTTTTGTTTGCATGCCAGGGACAGATTCTACTCTAAGGCTCTATCTATGGCATACAGCCACATGGAGACACAGACAGTATAAGAAAACTGTGCTCTAAAACAGTGGATAATAAATGATTGTTAATTGGCTAGTTTCCCTTGACAGCAAGAACTGGAATAGAAAGAAAGGAACTAATCAATGGAACTGCTACCATTCACCAACTATGTAGTCAGAAACAGAGTAGTAAAATGAAACAAGCATGGAAATGAAGAGTCAGAAGGGTCTATTCCTGTCTCTGCTATGAAGTAGCTGTCTGAAACAGGTAAGTTGTTAAACTCGCCAGGCCTCAGTTTCTTCACCTGGAGAATGGGGTGGAGTAGAGCAAATTTGATTTGGGATATCTCTTTCTGTTTTAATATCCCATCAAACTGGCATGCCCATCTATTTTGCTATTAATCAAGCACTCTGCTTCTGAAAGAATGTAGATCTGTGAACCACCAGTAGTAGGAGGAAGAAGATAAACTGCTAAAAAATACAGAGATTTTTGCAGGAAGGGTAAATTCAACAACACAAGAAACAACAGGTGTTGGTGAGGATGTGGAGAAAGGGAAACCCTCTTGCACTGTTGGTGGGAATGAAAACTGGACAGCCACTGTGGAAAACAGTATGGAGGTTCCTCAAAAAGTTAAAAATAGAACTACCCTACAATCCAGCAATCGCATTACTCGGTATTTACCCAGAGAATACAAAAATACTAATTCAAAAGGATACATGCACCCCAATGTTTATAGCAGCATTATCTACAATAGTAAAATATGGAAACAACCCAAGTGTCCATTGGTTGATGAATGGATAAAGAAGAAGTGGTGTATATATACAATGGAATCCTGCTCAGCCATTAAAAAAGCATAAAATCTTGTCATTTGTAATGGCAAGGAAGGAGCTAGAGAGTATTATGCTGAGCGAAATAAGTCAGTCAGAGAACGACAAATACCATATGATTTCACGCAAATGTGGAATTTAGGAAAGAAAACAAAGGAGCAAAGGCGGGGAGAGAAGAGAGGCAAACCAAGGAACAGACTCTCAACTATAGAGAACAAACTGATAGATGGTTACCAGAAAGGAGGGTGGGTAGGAAATGGGTTAAACAGGTGATAGGGATAAAGGAGTGCACTTGTGATGAGCACCAGGTGATGTATGCAAGTTTTAATCACTATACTGTACACCTGAAACTAGTAATATTACACTGTATGTTAACTGGAATAAAAAAAAACTTAAAGAAATGTTAACTGGAATTTAAAAACAAACTTTAAAAAGGGACTTCTGGAATAATGTACAGTTAAAAAAATGATGTGTATAAGCAGTTTATCATACATTTGTTTAATACATTGAGGTATTTTACTGGAGGAGCCAAGATGGCAGAAGAGCATGGAAGTTTTTTTGTGTCTTGTGTCCATGAAATACAGCCAGATCAACACTAAACCATCCTGCACACCTAGAGATATTTTACTGTGAATACGGTATGTTGAATATGACAAACTGAAGTCAGTATACTTAGGGTTACCAAGACTTTATTTTATTTAGATTAAGAAAAGCTCTGAATGTTAATAAAATTTCTCATTGGAGCTCAACACCCTCCACCTATCTAATGCAGAAAGGTAAGTACTTTGCACACCACAGAAAATACAGATACAGAGCAAATGAAAGAAGATGATTCTATTTTGTTGTAACAGATGAGAAAATGGCCAAAAGGGAGTCTTAAATTCCCTCTGTGGTCTGCTAAGATTTACATATGATTCTTGCTACATAATAGGTACTGAGGGCAAAATATGAGACATTCAGTTTTCCTTTCTTCTTTTTTGAAAATGTTTATTTATTTTGAGAGAGAGAGAGAATATCCCAAGCAGGAGATTTGATGTGGGGCTCTATCTCATGAATCGTGAGATCACAACCTTAGCTGGAATCAAGAGCTGGATGCTTAATCGACGGAGCCACCCAGGTGCCCCAACACACTCAGTTTTCATTGAGTGGCTTCCAGTATTGCATGCAATTTACTGCCATCCTACCTTTGCAATTTGAAAACAGGTAAAGGCTGACCTCAAGTGCTCAATGAGTTATAATCCAAATTAATTTGTGAGTCAGGCATAAATCAAAATAAATATTTTACATATCAACTCATTATAAATGGCTATACAAATCAATTTTAAGTCACAGAAGAGCTGTATATAATATTTGTGGAAGGGAGGAATGAAGGAAGAAAGACTGACGAAAAGAAAAAAAAAACTGTAATAATTTAGGGAGGAGGTATGGGGAAGTGATTATGAACAGAGACTCTGGATGTAGACTAAGTAGGTTTAAATTCCCATTCTGGAGTAATATTGGCTTTCAGACAAATAGTATTTTATTTTGTATTTTAATGAAGTCATTGAAATAGATTATTCTCTAACCTCACTGTACTTTAGTTGCCTCAAGTGTGAAATGGGATAGTAACAGTTTCACTTCACTGGTTTTTTGTGAGGATAAAAATGTACTGACAAAGTGCTTAGAGAAAATGGAAAACACAAGATAAGGCCTAATTAGATATTAGTTATCACTCAAATCAAAACCATACTGAGATACCACTTCATGCCGGTCAGAGTGGCTAAAGTGAACAAATCAGGAGACTACAGATGCTGGAGAGGATGTGGAGAAATGGGAACACTCTTGCACTGTTGGTGGGAATGCAAACTGGTGCAGCCGCTCTGGAAAACAGTGTGGAGGTTTGTCAAAAAATTAAAAATAGATCTACCCTATGACCCAACAATAGCACTGCTAGGAATTTACCCAAGGAATACAGTAGTGCTGATGCACAGGGGCACTTGTACCCCAATGTATATAGCAGCACTTTCAACAATAGCCAAACTATGTAAAGAGCCTAAATGTCCACCAAATGATGAATGGATAAAGAAATTGTGGTTTATATATACAAAGGAATACTACTTGGCAATGAGAAAGAATGAAATCTGGCCATTTGTAGCAATGTGGATGGAACTGGAGGATATTACGCTAAGTGAAATAAGTCAGGCAGAGAAAGACAGTTACCATATGTTTTCACTCATGTGGATCCTGAGAAACTTAACAGAAGACCGGGGGGAGGGGAAAGGCGGGAAAAGAAGTTACAGAGAGGGAGGGAGGGGGAGAGGGGAAAGTGGGTGATGGGCATTGAGAAGGGCACCTGTTGGGATGAGTACTAGGTGTTGTATGGAAACCAATCTGACAATAAATTATATTTAATAAAAAAAAGATACTATTTTTTTAATGAAATACATTGACTAAAAAAATCTATGTATGTGTATCTTGAATATCAATGGTTGATGAAAAAGGCTTAAACAGAGAAAAAAAAGAAAGGCAGATTCCAAGGAAATAATTTAAAGGAAGTTTTGGATACTTTAAAAGGTTTGAGAATTCTTTATGCTTTTCCTTCCATTAAGTTTCATTAAAGGTTGATGGCCCCACTCTTCCTTTAGCATTCATGAGTGGGTCTATCTCTACCACTATTTGTATACTTAGCCACAATTAAGTTTCTTTTTTAAAAAGAAATTTTTTTTTATATTTATTTATTTTTGAGAGACAGAGAGAGACAGCGTGAGCAGGGGAGGAGCAGAGACAGAGGGAGACACAGAATCAGAAACAGGTTCCAGGCTCTGAGCTGTCAGGATAGCGCCTGATGTGGGGCTCGAACCCACGAACCGTGAGATCATGACCTGAGCCGTAACAGACTGAGCCACCCAGGCGCCCCAACAATTAAGTTTCTGTTCACATTTGAATAAAAAGATTTACCAAAGAAAGCGTACATGATATGGAAAAGGTTATAAGGGATCTCAAGAGATTTGAAGGTATAAAACATAATCTAAAATGAATTTTAACAGAGTTATAGATTCTTTAACAAAGTGGGGACAGAATAGATAGGCTCAGTGTAATCCTTAACCTGCTTATTCTCTTTTTCCCAGAGGCTGGGGAAAATGGGACTACTTTGGGTCGATGGTTCTAAGCTACTGGATTCAATATAGCTTGGTTGTTGTCTGAAGCTCATGGGGGAAGTAGGAGCAGACCACCCTGATTAGATAAAAAGGTGTTACAGAGCATTAGTGTGTAAAGAGATGTTGTGATGTTCACTATTTAAATGTTTTCATCTAAGGAAGAACCGGTAAGTACAAAAACCACTGGAAAATATAGAAAATAAAAAGTAAAAAGCTTGTTTTCAATCTCTTGTTACTCTGTGTGCTTCGACTATATACATTTAATACAATTATTGATATCATAGGATTTAAATCTACCATTTTGTTAGTTGTTTTCTATTTGTCTCATGTGTTATTTCTTTTTCAGCCTGCTTTTGAATTGAGTATTCCAGTTAGTCTTTCCTACTGGCTTTTATTTATATTAGTAGAGTTTGCCCTCAATTTACAAAATCTATCTTTAATTAATATGATCTACCTTTAAGTAATTATGTAAGAGTGTAAGAATCTTTCAATAGTATACTTCCGCTATCCTCCCCTCCATCCTTTGGGTTAATGTTGTCACAGAGTTTACTTTACATATTTATATACCCCACATACAGTATTACTATTTTTGCTTAGAAATTTTATTATTTTATAGTGTGATTAAAAATAAGAAAACACGGGCCTCCTGGATGGCACCGTTGGTTGAGCATCTAACTCTTGATTTTGAGCATTTAACCCAAGGTCATGGGACTGAGCCCCACATCGGGCTCTGTGCTGAGCAGGGAGCCTGCTTAACATTCTCTCTCATTCTCTCTCTCTCTCTCTCTCTCTCTCTCTCCCTCTACCCCGCTCACTCACTCTCTCTAAAAAAAATAAAATAAAATAAAAATAGGGGCACCTAGGTGACTCAGTTGGTTGAGTGTCTGACTTTGGCTCAGGTCACGATCTCATGATTTTTGAGTTCAAGCCCTGCATTGGGCTTTGTGCTGACAACTCAGAGCCTGGAGCCTGCTTTAGATCCTGTGTCTCCCTCTCTTTCTGCTTCTCCCTCACTCATTCTCTCTCTCTTGCTCAAAAATAAATAAAAATATTGAAAAAATAAATAAAAATAAAAGTAAATTTTGAAAATAAAGAAAAGTGTTTTTTACACTTACTTTGATTTTTACCAATTCTGAAGCTCTCATTTCTTTTTATAGATGAGCAGTTGGCATACTATGAACCAAAGTTGGCCTGCTTCCTGTTTTTGTAAATAAAGTTTTATTGGAACACAATCACATCCATTTATTATGTATCATCTATGGCTGCTTTGGGACTATAATGGTGGAGTTAAGTAGTTGTGACAGAGATTTGTCTGACTTACAGAGTTTCTGGCCCTTTACAGAAAAATTCTGCTGAGTCCTGATGCACATCCAAGTTTCTGTATAGTGTCACATTCCCTCTGCCTAAACAATTCTATTTTAGTTACTGTAACTCAAGTCTGCTGGGGATTTTTGTGTATCTGAAAAAGTCTTTGCCTTCATTAAAAAAAAGTATCTTCAATTAATATGTAATTCTTAATTGACAGTTTTTCTTTTTTTAAAGTAATCTCTACACCCAACATGACCCCAAGGATCAAGAGTTGGATGCTCCACTGACTGAACCAACCAGGTACCCTACTTTTTACAATTTTAATAAATAATACTTTAGAGATGTTACTCTATCCTCTTCTTGACTGCAAAGTTTTTAATGAGGTGTCTGCTGTAGTTTATTTTTATTGCTGACTATATATATATATGTTTTTCTGCCTCTGGCTGCCTTCACGATTTTTTCTTTATTGCTGGTTTTCAGCACTTTGAATACGATAATTCTAGGCATGTGTGTGTGTTTTGTTTTTTTTAATCCTGGATCTATTAACTTTTCTCTCTTCCTCTACATCTGAGATTTCAATCACACATGTATCAGGCTGTCATTGTCCCATAATTCTGTCTTTTATCACTCTTTGTGCTTCAGTTGGGTTTATAGTCTACTGATGATCCTAAAGGAATTCTTCACCTTAGTATGTCTTTTATTTCTAGTATTTCAATTAAATCCTTATTATTTCCATTTATTTGCTAAAAATCCCCTACTTGTGTGTGTTGTACACCTTTTCCACCATATCCCTTAATACGTTAATCAGAGTTACTTCAAAATCCTTGTCTGATAGTTCCAACGTGCATCATCTTTCAGTCTGGTTTTGCTGATTATTTTGCCTTTTGACATTTCTTCACTTTGCTTATGTGCAAATCTTGTAATTTTGACTGAATGCAAGACCACTGTGTATAGAAGAGTAAAGAATGAACTAAACAGTGCTTAGGTCTGGAAATAAGCATGCCTCTTCTTGTTTAAGGCCTTTGGTGTGGAAAAATGAGTCAAACTAATCAGGAGTCTAGCTGAATATGACTGTTGTGTGGTTACCTTCAGTTGATGAGAGGCTTCAACTCCCTCTAATGATTGGCTGCTTTTGCCTAGTGCTTAGCACATGGCTGGGGTGCTGTAGGACTTTTCTCAGTTAATATTTCATCCTCAGCTTTCAACAGATCCTATAAAACCTGTGCCCCAGAGTGTGTGTCTCTCCATGCTTTTGCCTCTCCCAGCAGGTAGACTGCTGTTGCTTTCCTATCCCTCATCTCTTCTTCCCTGTAAGAGTGAAACTCTGCTTTACATCTAAAGATGACCTTGGGTTGGAGTTTTCACTACTGTCTAACAGGCAGGAGACCTATACTTGGTATGTGCATAAGATCTTAGGTCTAAGATGAGTTTCCTCTCCTCCCCCAATCAATGTGTCTTAGCCTGTGTCCTTTGGGCAAGAGGCTTTTTGCTGCCTCTTCTTAAAGCAGCTTAGAGGTCTCAGTACTTAGGGTTTGGGGATGTTGGTATGCTTTTCTCCTTTTCCCACAATGACAGCTGATCAGCTCCTGCATGCCGACAATATCAACACAATGAATTCTCTTCAGTCTCCTGCTCTACCCCAAATCCTTGTGAGTATGCAGTACAGGTCTGAGGGAAAAAGCCTGAGGTGAGTGTGAAATCCCTTTTGAACTGTTCTTTTGTTAGCTTCCCCTAGCTATTTCAAACTGATATGCTGCTAGTCTACAACTGGCCTTCTGTTTAACTTTAAAATTTTAGATGATTCCTCTTACCTGCTTGTGTTGTGACTGGTATGACACCTTATTCTCCCGTGGTTTGCCACAGGCAATACAGTTTATATGTTTCACTGTTCCTCAGAATTCAGGTCACATGACTGCCTTGCAATTTCAGTTCTCTGATGGATTCAAAAGAGAATTTTGTAGCTTTCAGGCTTTTCCTTTCTCATCATTAAGCATGGAAATGACATTTTTTGCAGCTTTCCAAACCCTATGTAAAAGCTAGATGTCCTGTGATCTTCATTTAGGATAGTTTGTTTCCAGGTCTGCAAATTCACTGATCTTTTCTTCAGTGGTGAATAATCTTCTGTTAATCCCATCCAGTGTATTTTTCATTTCAGGTACTGTATTTTTTAACTCTAGTCATTCTAATTTCCATATTCATGTTTTTCTCTACATTTCTGAGCTATGGAGTGTATTTATGTCAGCCATTTTAATACCCTTGCTTGCTAATTCCACCATCTCTGTAATTTCCTGCTCTATTGTTTCTACTGATGAATTTTATTCTTGGTTATATAGTTTCCTGCTTTTTTTCATGTTTGGTAATTTGACATTATGAAGTTCATGTTTTGGGGGTGCTACATTTTGTTGTATTCCTTTAAAGAATATTGGACTTTGTTCTTGTAAGCAGTTAAGTTACTTGGAATCAAGTTTGGTCCTTTTCCAAGGTTGTCTTTAAGCTTTGTTAAGGCAGGTCCAGAACAGCCTTCAGCCCAGAGCTAATGTAGATTCACCAACATAATACCCTACTGAGGACTCTACACAATGCCATTTATTATGAGATCTTTGCACTTTCGTTGGCTGGAAGGAGGACTACTCCTAGCTTTGTGTGAGTTTCGGGAATTGTTCAGCATTTTCCTTTCAAGTGATTCAAGCATACACAAATAAGTATTTAGTCAAAGACTTGAAGACTTTGTTCTGCAGATCTCGAGTTCTTTCTCTATGATCTTTCTCTATGATCCCTCCTTTTTGCCCTGCAATTTTGACCCAATGAGGCTTCCCTGAATTCTGTTTGATTTCTACTCCCCATTGCTGTGGCCTAGCAGCCAGTTGGAGAATTGTGGAATTCACCTCATTTATTTCCTTTCTTTCATGAACCATCTACTGTCCAATGTCTCAGAACTAACATTTAATCAGGACTAATATGAAAATTCCCGAACTTTTTACACCTCTTGAAAATTCTTCCACCAGCCCCGCCCACAAAAACATCAAAAAACAAAACCAAAAACAAAACCAAAAACAAGACATTCTCCCAGTCCTTCTCTTGCAAACCCATTTTTTAAAAATCAGAAAGCTAGAACACAGCAAACCTTGACTCCAATAAATAAGTAGACTTTCCTATTATTAAACTGCTCAGAGAAGTGCATATGGTAGAAGATAAATAACAAAACAGATTCCAAATTTGTTATTCTTTTTACGTGGTGGAGGTCTTCCAAATTAAATATATCCTGCTCAACTAAACTTTACCATAATAGAAAATGGGTTTGACAAACTTTCGGAAAATCTAAAAAACTTTGTCAAAAACTATTTTTGTTTTTATGACATTGTAAAGAGGTTCTCTTATATGTAAACCTCTAATGTTTTATTTCTAAAATACTTTGAATTCCACTATGTTTGCTAACATACTTGAATTTGGAACAAGCTGCTCTAGGAATTTGATCTCCTGCTCTAACTACACACACTGTTATTTCTAAAAGGTTAAAAAGCTGGCAATTTTCCAGTTCTTTCTCATCATTTCAGTTATGGAATACAATGTCCAGTTTGCCATTTCTCCTCTACTTCTCTTTGGCATCTTGACTAGTTCTCTAAATTCAGTATTAGGTATTTTTGTTGTGCAAATCTTGAGTTTTCAGTCCTATTGTACACGATATGATACACACATAAATACATAACATATGCTCTAGATACCATATAACATTAAACGTATTTATGAAAACTGCTGTTATTAAACTAATTCTCTTAGAGGTCACTAGTTAAGAGTGTTTTCTCTGTAAAAGTAAATCGTATTTATAGCAGTTTTTTGGACACATTTTTTTTCTGAATTACTTCTTCCCTACATCAGACTATATTCAATAATGATTTTATAAAAATATTCTGAAAAACAATACTAAATAACAGTAAAACACTTAAAAATTTAATTTTGAAACAATCCCATTCTTCCTCTGAGAAATTCCTATATCCTGGCAACCTAAACTTTGATTTAGGCTCTGATCCTGGACCTGTCCCATGTGAGAAAACTGGTCATGTTCTAGTTAACTGTATTGCTTTAAAAGTCTATTACAACACTCTTGTTTTCTTCAACTTTGTTCATAAACTTGAAATTTTATTATTTTCTTTAAACATTCCAAGTTTTAATTCTACTGAAGGCTGCCAGCCAGGCCTGCTAGCCTCTCTACATGAAAAGTTCTTATGCTAAAGTATTCAGGTCTCTGCTCAAATGTTACTTCCTCAGAGAAGCCCTAACTATCCTATCTAAAATGGTCCATTCTAATCCTTTCTTCTCTCTCATCTTTTATGAAGTCATAAAAACTTGTCTTGTTTCCCTTCCATATATAACTTAGCTGGGTAACCTTTAGTAAAACCATCATAACTCAAAAATTTCCCCTTTCTTCATATAAACTTTAGAAATTCTATTTTAGGGACACCTGGGTGGCTCAGTCACTTGAACGTCCGACTTCAGCTCAGGTCATGATCTCACGGTTCGTAAGCTCAAGCCCGATATCAGGCTCTGTGTTGACAGCTCAGAGCCTGGAGCGTGCTTCAGATTCTGTGTCTCCCTCTCTCTTTGCCCCTCCCCTGCTCATGCTCTGTCTCTCTCTCTCAAAAATAAGCTTTAAAAAAAAGTAAAAAAAAAAAAAGAAATTCTATCGTAATTTGTACTGCCACTTTACCTGTTTTTTACTATCATTTCCCGTATTTTATTTTGCTATACCACATTTGCTATAATTGAACCCAAAATTCCTTTGTGTTTTGTTTCTATAATGTCTCTTTCCATTCATGACTTTATAAAATATGCAAAAGGATTTACTTAAATCTCTGTATTTTAAAATTTTTATATTTTCTTTTTTTTTTTTTTTTTCAGACCATACAATCATCTTTGTGTTTCAGTCAGAGTTTATTTTGGGTAAAGCTCCCACTCCCCCACCCCTGTCACTAGAATGCCTTAAAATGTTCTGAATGGAAGATTATAATAGGTAAATAGCATGCATGAAAATAAAAATTCAGGGATAAGAAGCAATTGTTTAATAGGGTATAAATTTAGAGATCCCAGTAAATATCTTAAGATCAAGTAAAACGTATATAGACAGCTTGTCAAGGGTTGGGTAACTATAATATTGATGTTAAATACCACGTTCACTAGAATTCAACTTCCTACCAGCAGATAGCTTAATAACTGAATATACAGTTATATTCTCAGTATTAAGAACAGAAGTGATCCAGAGATGACTGCATTTATTCCACATTTACTTCCTCAACTTTTTTGAATTATATTCAGCCTATATCTATTTTAGGAACTGCTTTGGAAGGTCCTTATGTTTTATGCAAGGAACCACTATTTTCCCAGATGAATAGAATATCCATTCTCTGGCTCCAAGTTTCCATGACAATAAAAACAAAACATTCATCAGCACCAACTTGGTATTTGATGGCAAATGCAGCTGCAGTTTTTAACAGTTCAATCTTTATCCCAACGTCTTCTGCAGAATAGAGGCACTATATTTCTCCAAAGCAACTGAATTGTTTTTACAGTGATCTCCCCCTTACCACAGACCTAAACACTAACAACTAAATGTGTTACACAATCTCTAATCTTCAAATCACCCAGTCTTTCCAAACCCATGCCATACATGATGAAAAGTTCCTGAATTTTGCTAAGAACACATCTGACTTGTGAACTCTGAAAGTTTAGTTGGTTTAAGTGTTACAGCTTTAGATATAACATATAGTTAAACATAAGCGTTTAAGCTTTCATGATAACTACAAAGAAGACAGAATTTGGGGGCATTGACAGTAAACAAAAAAAAAACTTAAATTCAGTTGGATTATGGTAAAACAGTGCCCCCTTGTGTCTTGGTATTTCTGCCTTGACTAAATCCAGTATTAATTTCCTTAAAGTTCTATAGTATGGATTTGAATAATTTTTGTATGATAGAAATAAACAAGGCTTGATAACTTAACAGTTCTCTGTAGACAAAAATCCCAATTTATTAAAATATAAAACTACACTGGTTATTCAATATCAGCCACTTTAACATGCATAATCTGCAATATGAGGAAAATGTAATAAACTTGGGAAGACTCAGTAGTTATTTTTATTTTAAATTTAACATTTAATTTACTATTAGTAAAAGAGGTTGAAAAAGTTTTAAAAATGAAAAGAAAAACTCACCACTATCAATTACATTTTCCTCTAGTAGTCATTCTCATCTATAAGCACTCTATACTAGCATCTTCATTATCACCTTGGAATAACTAGTGAGCCTTTACTCATAAAGCAAACAGTCTGTACTAAATGCAGGAAATTAATATGAAAATTTAAAATGTATTTGTAATAACACATTGAGCAATTCTCTAAGTTACATATACTTTTAGAAATTATCTAAGTTACATATTCTCTAAGTTACATACAGAAAAACATCATCCATGTTTTAACTTCACTCAAAACATAATTCTCATGCTAGAGGCCTGGGCATTTTAAGTTTGTAAAAAATCAGAATCTTGGTTCTTGTCCCAGATGATCTGAATTAGAACTTGCATTGTAGCAAGATCCCCAGGTGATTCTTATAAGCATTAAAGCTTGAGAGACACCACTCTAAAGTCCTTGCCCTCCCATCTCTAACTACCATGGGGGCTGGGGGCCGGAGTTGGGGTGGGGAGAAGGAGGGGAGAGGGAGAGGAAGAGGCAGAGGAAGGAGAAGTTGACTGACTAGAGACCAGGTGGATTCAATCAGGAACAACTTTAAAAGGCAACTCGGAGTATATAACCCGAGCGAGAATGGCCTGCTTAACTAAGTGGCTCCTCTACTGCAACTCGGTTTTCCCACAGACTTTTTTTTTTTTTAAGTAAAAACTAGAACCCTGCCAGTTAAGAGTTTAATGTAGGGATCAAGAAACTTTCAAAATGCAAATAATTGTATGAGAATTTTAGGTCCATCACTCATTATCAATGATGCCTAGTACACGTAGAGTTTTACATACTACAACCTACATTTACAACCTATGCATTATCTCCTTTGACACCACAGCCCTGATAAGCTAGTGTTACTTCTCCCATTTTATAAATGAGGTAACTCAAAATCACTGAGATCAAAATCATCCATTAATATCAATGAGCTTAGATTGTTTTTCTTTTAATAGTAGCTGAAGTCAGTATGTTGAAGATATAGTAAGCCACTGGAGGATAGAGATAACTCTGGACAGAGTGCTCTGGGGGAAAGAACCTTACAGCTCAAGACTAAAGCAGCATAGTAGCACTGGGCTTATGGAAACTTGGAGTAAAGGACTCTGAAAGGAAAGGGGGCTTTGCAGACATGAAGGTGGAAAGATTCCAAAGATATATTATACTGAGGAAATAGGCATATATTTTTGCCTGCCCCAGTAAAGCATATTTTGGAAGAGAACTTTCTTCTAGGTATCCCTTTTGTTCTTTGTCCTATACAACAACCCTCTTTCTGGATACAAGTTCAGTTACCTCCTGTTTCACTTTCTTACAGACCAGTCTGAATAACTACTCATATTACTTCTAACACTGTATTTATGGGAAAAGATACACAAGTCCCAAACGACTGGCATACAAGCTTTTAGAATATACAACATGTTCATGTGTCAATAAAAACTCATTATCCTCCTAACCAATCAGGAGATACTTAGCAAATACCTAGTTACACAATTGAGGAAGATAACCAAAATGGAAGAAATGTTAAAGATCTGTTAAAATCAAACAGATTTGGGTTCCAATTCTGCTTCACTACTTAGTACTGGGATGTTGGATCAAGTTAATCTCTGATTTTTAGTTTCCATATTTTTGAATGCTAAGGAGTAAAGAATGATTTATCTTTGGTAATAGTATTAAAATAGTTTTTCTTTTAGCTCACTTATATTTTGATTTCTACAATAAATGTGTGTTATATTTGATGAAGGAGGAAGGTACTTTTTAAATGTACATAATATATTCCTTATAAACTTTAACCTTTAAAAGAATTCATGGATGTAAAGTACTTAACATGTGCATGAAGAAGTTAGGTTATTTACCCAATCATCACCACAAAATAGCCACTGTGAACACAAATACAGGAGAGCAAAGGATAAAATAGTATAAAAACTCTCAATAATTCATGTAGTTACTAGTACTACTTATTTACAGAATAAGTATTATATTAAAACAGTAATGTTTCATCAAATTATTTTCAAATAAGTTCAAGAATATTAATATTGATTATTCTGGTACAGAATTTGAGCCTATTTGTAACTAAGTAACATCTATTTCCTTTCTGTCACTTCCATTTTAAGAGTAAACAAATCTCAAAAGATAACCTTAGGATGTGCTTCAGATCCACCATTTTCTTCCCACCCTCAACCACCACCATTCTCAGTTCAGGCTCCTACGGATGAACACCTAAGCAATTTCCCAACTGACATCCCTGCCTTTGTCTCTCTTTAATCCCATCTACCCACAGATTGATGATTAACTGCTATACCAAGAGCACTTTCATCATTACATTCCACTGTTCAAGATTTGATAAAAGTTTCCTGATGCATGGAATACAAAACCCATTTTTTAATCCTGACATTCCAAGCTTTCCACATTCAGGTACCGAGCTAAATTTTTGTTCTTTTCTTTTAAATTTGAGAAAAAAAAAAAAAAAAGCACAAAGCTTACCAGAAAGGTACAAGCACAGTAAAAGGGACCTTCTCCCTCTTAAACCACTTTTAAGAGTAAGTTGTAGACATGATGCCCCACCATCCATCCATCATTACTTTAGTAAGTCCTACTGTGTACTGCGCAATTAACTACAATACCTGCACCAGAATCATCAAATTAACATTTACAAATTACTACCTTTTAATCTGTGGTTCCCATTTGAGTTTTGCCAAACATGATTAAGTTCAGAATCATGACTGTCTTTAGATGTCTTGTCTTTTTTTAACTTTCTTGCCTTTCTCATGTCCTTGATATTGTAGGCCAGACTGTCACTCATTCTGAATTTGTTTTGTCTGATATTTCCTCAGGATTAGTTTCAGGTCATGCATCTTTGGCAGGAATATCACAGAAGTGATGCTGTGTTCTTTGCCAATGCAACCTATCAGGTGGCACATGAACCAAATGATCCCATTACTGATGATGTCCACTTTGACCACTTAATTAAGGTGGTGTCAGCCAAAGCTTCTCAACTGAAAAGTTACTTTTTCCCATTGTAATTAATAGGCATTTTTGTGGGAAGATTCTTTGAGATGACATAAAAATCCCATTCTTCACAAAACTTTCAATTTATTCATAGCAGTATGGACTCATGGCTTCCTATTTTATTCAGTGGGCTATTATCCATTACTATCATTATTTATATTGTTAAAATTGTCCCAGATTTCAAACTGGCTTCCACAACCTTCTGACAAGATCTCATCATTCTTTGAGTAAGTCATTACTTTCCAGCACAACAAGATGTTCTAGGCTCATCTTGTACTCTCTCTGCTCTGGTTTTAGAATCAGTCATTTCTCCAAGAAGCCCTGGTTTCTTTTAGCAGAGAATAGTATTTAGAAAACAAATTCTGGATTTCAGAGATGGCCACTGGGTTTTTCTACTTCTGGGCCCTCTTAGCAGACAGAGCTGCATTATGTACACATATACACATATATACAACACACATTTATATCTACATTTCTCTTACTATATATACTAAAAATTATGAGTTCATATAAATGTCTCCATTTCCCTTCCAATACTATAGGATTCCTTCTAGTTTCATTTCTTTCCTTATTTGTAACTTCCTTCAATAGTAGTGAGAAATCTCCTTATCCCTAATTTATTGTTTAATCAATTCCCCTGTATATAACCAGTTTCCAGTTGTTGTGTGGCTGTCCTCTTGCACAGAAGCTCTTATTTCTCCTCTGTTTGTTGTGACCACTGGCTTCCAAAAGGGCTGTTGCACAAAACCAAGCCAGATGAGGCCTGTGTCCTCCCTCCTTCAAGCTACTAAACACCCCAACGATTCCTCTGGTTTGCCCTTCTTCCCTTTATGATTCTCTGCCAAAAGTTCCTAAATCCTTTCCAAACCTTTCCATAACCTATCAATCTTCCTATTCCTACCTACTCTCTGAAACCCTTGCAAATTAAAAGAGATAAACCTACATGGATTGATTTCTGACATTTGAGTCCAGAATTATAAGGCCTGTACAGTATAAAAGGAAGTTGTATCAGATGTTTCTACTAAAACAATTGCTAAATAAATGGAGGGTCTCTAAGAAAAAGGGAGTGGGAAATGGTGAGCCTGCTTCTATCACTTTAGTTGTAGAGTGCTGTTGTCTTTTCTCTACATTTGGAGATAATGCAGCAATTGCAGAGTTCACAGTAAGAAAACTCCAAGCAATCTAAAACTTGTGCACAGTGACTGGACAGTAAAGACATTTGAAATAATGGAATCTGAGTGGAGAAAATGTCCTGGAGAAGAAAAGGTGATAGCTTGCTCTAAATATCTGAAAGGCTGATGTAGTTTGGTGTGATCCGAAGAACATATCTAGGGCCAAAACAGGACAATTCTAGAGAGACACAATTTGTTTTTTAAGTATACCATAAACCAGATCTTTCTAACAAACATATCCAAGAATTAGATAGCTACTTTAGGGATAAAGTAAGTACTACATTATTGAAGACATTAAAAGCACATTTTAGACAACACTTTGATGGAGATGTAAAGGCAGGCAAAAAAGTAAAAAAAAGAGTACTGGACTTGGAGTCAGAAGTCATGATATACTGGCTAAAATTCATGTATGGGGCATCTGGGTGGCTTAGTTGGTTAAGCATCTAACTTTGGCTCAGGTCATGATCTCATGGTTCATAAGATCGAGCCCCACATTGGGCTCCGTGTTGACAGTGCAGAGCCTGCTTGGGATTTTCTGTCTCCCTCTCTCTCTCTGCCACAGCCCCCACTCCCCCAGAGCTTTCTCTCTCTCTCAAAATAAATAAATAAACTTAATAAAAAAAAATGAAAGCACAGGCTGTGGAATTAGACAGACCTGGGTTTGCAATGTAGACTGTCAATCCTGTGCAAGTTACCCCATTTTCCTCATATGTAAAACAAAAACAGCTGTGTCTATTGCATAGAATTGTAGTGTGACCTTAATGCACTGATAAACACAAAAAGCTTATTTCGTGTCTGTCAGAAATACATGCTTAATACAGGTTTTCTATTATAATTACATGGTATTCTGTAATCAACAAACCCTAAGTTATGGAAGGCTTTATTACTAGGCATTAGTTCTATTAATACAGAGACTTTATAAATCTTGTTCCATTCCCCTAGTCCTTGGCACAATGCCTGGCATTTAGCACAATCTATTAATATTAAAATACTGATGGGCTGTTGGATTATGAACCTTTTAAGGTCCCTTCTTATGCTGATAATCCATAACCCAGCCATGTGATATTAGTAAAAGAACATCCTTGTATTAATATCCATACTCCTTGGCACAATCTTCTCTTTAGTCCATCTAGAATGGTTGGACAAATGATGAATACTTTTTATGGGCCGAACACATTTACCTACAACCTAGCTGATGAAACAAGACAAACACATGGCACAATACATTTAACATGGGAGTATAAGTTCCATGAAGGTGGGGCTCAGTTATGCTCAGTTATTTTCTTAGCACTTAGCACTGCTGATTAACTCAGTTTCAAAAAAGGAGTTGGAAAAGAGAAAGCTGGGTAGATGAGAACTGTTACAGAACATTTCATAGAACACATAGATAAAAGTTGGAAAGAGCGAGAAAGGAGAGGGGCTGAGAGAAGCAAATAGCACTGCATAAGTAAGAGACCATCCAAAGCAATTATAAAAGAGGAAATGAACAGAGTGTGTGAGTCAACATGTCTATCTAAAATAAAGATGAAATGCTAGGATCTAAAGGAAAATAGCACTGTGTGTATTCAACATATATCTACTTATGACTCAATGCATACTGTTGAGCACTGGGCTGTCCCCAATACTGGGTTTCGAGGGAAAATAATGAGCAATTTTATGTGCCTCAGAGAACCACCCAAAAATCTCACAACTTTTGACTAGGCAACTTCTCAATTATTAGAAATTTATTCTAAGGTTATAACCAAGTTATGACAAACTTAAAACATAAAAGATGTTCCATATGGAATTGTTTACCAACAATTATAGGCTGATAATAGGTGAGGAGGAAATTATATTATATGATACATATATTATATGATACATGACAGATTACCCTAGAGTCCTTCAAAGTCATATTTATGGTTAGTACTTCAAAAACAAGATTGATTTAACTACGTTCTCATCTATGAAAAATATTAGAAATATGCTAGATAAATTAATCCTCCAGATTAAACCAATATACTTCCATTCGCTCTAGAAAACACAGTGATTGGTCTCTAAAACACAGTGAATGCTCATGGCTGATAGGCTGTTCTCTTTTTCATTAAAAAAATTTTTTTATGTTTATTTTTGAGAGAGAGAGAAAGAGAGCGAGCGACCAAGCAGGGAGGAGCAGAAGGAGAAGGAGACACAGAATCCAAAGCAGGCTCCAGGCTCTAAGCTGTCAGCATAAAGCCCGATGCGGGGCTTGAAATCACAAACTGTGAGATCATGCCTTGAGCCAAAGTTGGACGCTTAACTGACTAAGCCACCTAGGCTGTTGTTCTCTTAATACTCTCAATATTTCTACTCCCACCAATTGAATTATATGCTTACCAAGAGCTAGTTCTATTTATCCCCAAGTGTATTTTATACCAATGGTACTTTTTGTTGTGATTTTGTAACTAAATGAAATCCACAAACCGAGGAAATATGAATGCCAAAATAAAGGTAGTCATTTCTATAAAACTAAGTTGAATGTGTGAAGAAGTTGGTCCCAAATCATCATCTAATTTATGTGGTAGCCAGACAACTACAAAAGACTGGGACAGGGTGTCATAAAAGTCTAAAGGAATGCACATAGCTGCTCCAAAAAAGTTTAAGTTTTCCTATACCTTTGAATATAATTTGTAATTCACGATCTGTGATTTTCAGATGGTGAACTACAGGTGTGGTTTAAGCAAGAAAAGTAATCTAAAACCCATATTGCCCTATCCACTAATGTCAGGCCTTGTTTCTACTTCAGAAGACTGGTGACTGAATGTACTTTTATATGTTTTATTGCTGTTTCGATAAAATTGCGTTTTAAGTTGTGGTAAAATACATACAACATAGTATTTACCATCTCAACTATTTTAAGTATACAATTCAGTAGTGGTAAGTATATTTCACTATTATACAACCAATCTCCAGAATTTTTTTCATCTTGCAAAACTAAAATTTTATGACCATTAAATAATTCTCCATTCTCCAGTAACTACCCCTAGCAATTACCATTTTATTTTTGGTCTCTATGGATTTTATTACACAATGTACTTATCATATAAGTGGAATTACACAATATATGTCTTTTGGTGACTGTCTTATACTTAGCATAATGCCCTCAAGGTTCATCTATGTTGCAGCATGTGTCCAAATTTTCTTCTTTTTAAGTCTATTCATTGTATGTATATATCACACTTTATTTATCCATTCATCCATTGATGGACACTTGGATTGCTTTTGTCTTTTGACTATGTGAATAATATGGATATGAGCATGGGTGTACAAATATCTGAGACTCTGCCTTTCATTTTGGGGGATATATACCCAGAAATGGAATTACTGGATCATATGGTAATTTTGTTTTTAGTATTTTGATAAATAAACTGTAATTAAATGGCATACTACCTGTCACATTTCTGTAGAAAAGAGTACTTCTACACTACTCCAAATGTTAACACTGACTGATGGGATGATGGGATTATGGATGAATGAAGTTTGCAGTCTCTCTTTGGCTTATTATAATTTCTAAATTTCCTATAGTAAGCATTATTATGGTACCTAAGTAACAAAAACATATATAAAGCTTTTATGCTGTTACTTTTACTTTTGAGTATATCACCACAAAGGCTTTAATATTCCTGACCCCTAAATATTGGGGAAAGCCCTATGGTCTGAATGCCAATCTCCCCAAAATTCACACATTGAAACCTAATTCCCAAAGTGATGGTATTAGAAGGTGGAGACTTTGGGAGGTGATTAGGTCCTAAGGACAGATCCTTCATGAATGGGATTAATACCCTTATGAAGAGGCCCAACATAACTCCCTGCCCCCTTCCACCATGCAAAAATATGATAAGCCTGTAATCTAGAAGAGGGTCTTCACCTAACCAAGCTGTTACCCTGATATCCTGGCCTCCAGAAGTGTGAGAAATAAATGTTCATTGTTTATAACTAATCCAGTCTGTGGTACTTTGTTATAGCACCTCCAATGAACTAAGATGAACTAAGACACTAAGAATACTTTCCTGTATGGGTACAGGCCAAAGCTATGAGTACAGGCCCACTACCTTCTTTGTTTGTTTTAATTTAAAGACACAAACATACAGATTTTTTTAATGGTTGCATATGAAGATGATGGCTAGGTACATGGAAATTTTGTCTAGTGCTTTAGCATGAGTGACACTGCTTACTTTTCCAAGGAAAAGTACTAAGATTCACTAAAGTATGCCTAGGTTTGAGAATCTATCTTCTGCCCCTGATTAACAGAGTTACTGATAATACTCTTAAACTCTGTGGGGGGCAAAGACAGGTGTTGAAATCTAGTTATATTTATTAATATTTCCAAAAATACCCATATGATAGGACCCTAGGTCTTGGTTTTTGAAACTGAGTGTATGCAATTAATAGCCATAAAACAGGTTATCAAAGATTATCCTCTTTGTGGTACATATGAACAAGAAATTTGAGAGCAAAAGGTAAGTAAATACCAAAGGGAGGAGAGTATCAAGGCAAAAGGAAAAGGATACTGTCAGTGAGGGTAGCCAGAAAGGAAGGGGAAAGAGGGAAGGGATAGAAAGAAAGATTGAGACAATCCAAGACTAATTTTCATGTGTTTGGGACAGTCTAAATATGATCTTAGCTAGAGGAACTTTCAAGGTCCTTTTTGCAAATGGAACTCTATATAAAGTTTAGATATGAATTCAAATTCTCAGCTGAAATAGGGTAAATAATTTCAGCTGTTAATATAATCATAAATTCACTTATTTACAACTACCAATTGAAGGGCACCTGGGTGGCTCAGTTGGTTGAATGTCCGACTCTTGATTTCAGCCCAGGTCATGATTCCAGTCTCATGGGGTTGAGCCATGCATTGGGCCCCATGCACAGCGTGGAGCCTGCTTGGGATATTCTCTCTCTCTCCCTCTTCCTCCTTCCCCCCCCCCTCTACCCCACTCCCTCTCCCCCCTCTCTCTCCCCCCGTGCCCCTCTCTCCTGCTCACATGCTCTCTAAAACTAAAATAAAAAAAATAATAAAAAACCTTCCCAATTTAAAAAATATTAGGTACAATATTCTAAATATAGAATTTTGCTTATTTAATAACAGAAGTCTTAGTAATCTAATACTTCAACTAGTAGCATGCATATAAAAAACTATTTTAATTGCTTATAATTTGTTTACACATAATAATAATTCTTGGTCATTTTTAAAAATCTTTTAACCCCAATAAATATGGCTAGATCTCTTGTAATACCATTTTTTTTGCCTACTTCCCTATCTGAATCCTAAAGAATTCCTTTGATGTTAAGTCATTTCTTAAATAAACAGCTACCTTTTCTTAGAACTAATTTATAGAACAGCTTCTGGGGAGTCACACCTGAATAACTCCCACAAAGTTGTGCTATTTTACAGTATAGTTTAGACATGAAATAGATCTGTTTATGCTGTTTCTTGCTGTCTGGGGTAGCAGACGCAGTTGCCTCAATTTCCACTGGAGGCAGCAGACTCCTCAAGCAATCCCTAGGTGCACGGACTTCCCAAAGAACTTTCTTAAGCCAAGAGTGGTTAGTAGTTAAGGGAAAAGGACTTAAGTTTAGGCCCATTCCAAGCTTAAGACCCTTCCAAAATCTGATTTAAGTGCTAAGAACCAGTTCCAACTGCAGAGAAACAGTGTTAAAAGAAAAAGCATGAAAAACAGCAACCCTGATAGTGCTGTAATATTTAAGACATAAGCATCAAAGTCCAATCTTATGAAATACTTAGCCATTCAGTGATGATAACAAGTAAAAAGAAAATGGAAAAAATTGGAACTCCTTTTCTTTTCTGTCTCTGTTCTCTTTGATGAAGTGCTACCAAAGAGAGAACTACCAAGGATAGGCTGCTGAAAAGAGAAGAAAAAGTAGAAATGGTGGTTAACAGTCTTTAAATCAAATCTTCTTTATGAAAAACACTTAACTGTCACTGGAGAAAAGCAGTGTTCCTCAGAACTGTAACTTCTGCCAATTATCGCACCCTTTAAGTTAAATCTAGACAATAGCTGCAATACCACTGTATTATATAGAAGCAATGCCATCACCACTAAATATCAATGATTGGAATGTATAAATTCTATAACTATTCGAATATTCCCAGTTAATTAAAAAAATATCTTTAGAAATAGCATTTTAAGACACACAACTTAGGGGCACCTGGGTGGCTCAGTCAGTTGAGCATCTGACTTTGGCTCAGGTCATGATCTCATGGTTCGTGAGTTTAAAACCTGTGTTGGGCTCTGTGCTGACAGTTCTGAGCCTGGAACCTGCTTCAGATTCTGTGTCTCCCTCTCTCTCTGCCCCTCCCCTGCTCATGCTCTGTCTCTCTCTCAAAAATAAGTAAACATTAAAAAAAAAAAAGTCACACAACTTAGATTAGCAGCTTAAATATTTTCTTTGATTACAGATTATTTTTCAAAATAATATGATAAAGGCCCTTCATTAAAAAAAAAAAAAAAAAAGCCTTCATATCTAAGCCTCAAACTTTTACCAAGGTGGAAAAAAAGAATAATGTTTCATTATTCATCCACATATCCTTAGTAAATTACATTTAAAAAATATGTATAAACATATGCTAAGTATCATATTATTTATGAAAACACTATAAAATGGAAGAAGGGGATCCCTCAAATCTATAATAAATTATTTTCGTGTCCCTGAATTTTTTACTATTTTTTAAAACTTTAATTAATTAATTTTTTATATATATGAGAGAGAGAGAACAAGAGAGAGAGAGACTGAATGAGCAGGGGAGGGGCAGAGAGAAAGGGAGAGAGAGAATCCCAAGTAGGCTCCGTGCTGTCATTGCAGAGCCCAACGTGGGGCTTGATCCCCTGAACCGCAAGATCATGAAATGAGCCAAAATCAAGAACTGGACACTCAACTGACTGAGCCACCCACGTGTCCCTTACTATTTTTTAAGAGGAAGTTCAAATACTTCTTCTCTACGTATGTAACAGTGTGAGATAATATGCCAGAAACTGATAACCATTTTTTAAGTTTGTAATGCAGAGATAAGAAATACCTATTGATTTGTTAAAAGATGTGACTTAATTATCTCAGGAGTATATTACTGTTTTATGTTTAAATCTTCCTGGTTCTGACAGACCACTGTGACTTCATAAAAAAGAAAATCTTTTGCGAGAGTAAGTAAGCAAAACAAACAAAAAACCAGCATGGTATTCCACATGGCCTCACAGCCTAGATCTCTTCCAACTTGCAGTGTTTTCTGAGAGAGCAAAGATGATTAAAAAGCTCAGCCTTTGACTTCTGTATGTGTCTCAAAGACTCAAAGTAAACTTTCAAAGATGTCAGTAACTTGAGGGCTATTGTTTAGTAGGCGCAAGAAACACATTTCTTTACCCACTGTGCTCAAGGAGGGCACATTAGCTAATGTATCAAAGAGATTCTAGCTCAAAATTACATTTCAATGATTTTATTTAGACAGAAACATGTAGAACACATAATTTAATTAATGACATAATTCTACATTTTACCTAAACACAGAGTGGAAACTAAATTAAAAAAAAAAAGATCTAAATGATTTCAAGGCTGTTTCAAGAAAAAAATGTTCTTAATTTCTTCCCCCTCTGAGCTAAAATAGATGTCAGTTCTTAACAACAATGCACTTAAACATTCTCTATAGATAACTAACCTTTGGTTACACTGATCATTTTGCCAAAGTGACTTTTGGTTTTCTTATTCTTACCAAATAAATAACACTAAGTATCACAAGGATATATATAAAAAAACAAGGAGCCTGCAGTTAATAATTTTACTACTGTTTAACACAACAAGAAACCTTGTTTCTACTGTATGTAATACCCTCTACTATATGTAATACGTTTCAGGTCAAAAACAGGATACATTAAAAAAATCGTATCTATCTTAAATCTTACAAATCCAATTCACCTCAGGGAAGGCGACATTACTAAAATTATTTCAGAAATGACACTGCTTGCTCCTTCAGGTCTTCAAACCTGAAATACTGGGAATACAAAAAAGCTGATACAAATAATTTTCCAATCTTAAGAAAGGAAAATTCATTTTAGACATTACTCTAAAGAGAATAAATAATATAAGCTTATGTAAACCATGAATTTATGTGCTATATATACAGAAATAGTTTCCACAGCATTTTACAAAAAGACTGCACAGAATCCATGTTTCTGAATAGTCTTTCCTTCTTTGTTTACTTCTTTATATTTTGCTTCTTTAAAAAAATGTTCTTTTTCCAATTACAGGGAGGAAATAAAAAGAAATGCAACTCTTTTATGTAAAGTAAATCCATCTGGATGTTTGCTGCATCCCATACTATAAACCTGTGATCCCCAACCAGAATGAGTTATAGTAAAGCTGCAGGCAAAATTGTCTCCATATACCACAATCCATTATCCCTGTCAAGTTAATGTTCCATGTTGAGCCATATGGCACGGGTACACATTCAACAAAGGAAATTCCTTAAACTTGTTATAATCAGCACTTGCAGTCATCCAAAAAACTGACATAAACAGCTTTATTGTGTTTAGTGCATTTCAGTTAATATCCATGACAAAAACAGGAAACAGTACAGGAAAAGGAGGAGGAATGTGGGGGAGCAGAGTTATTAAAAAAAAACTGTACATTTTATAATTAGATTTTTTTCCGAAGCAAGTGATTTTCAATTACAGTAAGCTCCAACTTCTTGACAGTGATCCACTGGGCCATATTTAATAAAAAACTAAATCTAATGATTTCAATTTTCCACGGTATGAACAAACCTAAATTTTAAAAGTCTTAAAGTATCTGATTCATTTAAAGGAGTTCTAGCAAAATCATGAATGATTTAAATTTTCATGTTTGTTTTCTTTCTACAGTTGTCTCATAATTGCTAAAATCTAACTAACAGTGCCTCATTAAAAAATAAGGCAATTTAAATAAAGTGTCTTTATATGCATTAAGTGTAGGTCACGGACGAATCGAGGGCTCCCAGAAGCCTCTGGTACCTGGCACAGCCCAGCACATCAAACTCTAGTCAAGGTACAAGTAGAGCAGAACTTCATTTCAGCCCCCGCAGTGACAACAATAAAACGCTGAGAAAACACACTATCAAATACTGAACTCAGCATCAATTTCTGTTAATTACAGCCTTGTCAGCAACGTGATTATTCAAACAACTCATGCAAATGTTAATGAGGCCTTATTTGCATATTTATTTTTTCCTTTGTTGAAATGTCATTGATTATTACATTCTACTATGATGAATGTGGCTGATGATGTGCTCTGATATGTAATTAGTCATTAGGTGGAATGAATAGATCAATTATGAAAAAGGACTAAGATTAAGAAATATCAAACAAGACCGCCCAATATAACTATAGAATCTTTTTTAAAAAGAACCTAATAAATAATTTCTTGACATTTAAACTGCAACATCAGTAGTTTTCAATAAATAAACCACTACTTTTGTGAGGTTAAATGAAGGCTTAAAATACATCAGTACTTTGATAATCCAATTATGCTCAGAGAAACCATCTTTTAAAAAATTGCAAGCCATCTCAAGTGGCCTGTCAGAACAACAAATAGCAAAAAAAAATTTTGCTTTAGACTTGCAAAAATTAGAAATACATAAAATACATTTTAATCTAGTATGAGGAGGGTGAGGTGGAAACAGGTCAAAAGAGAAAGGGCTATAACATTCCAGAGAGAAGGGGTAGGAACCTCATGGAGAATGACTACCTTCATAAAAACAAGGAAAGCAAAAACAAACTCCTTCAAATCCCAATTTGTTCTTAGAGGAAAAGGATTATTTAGCCTCTGAAACTGTTTGCTGTAACTATCCAGCCAGTACTTGCTATTCACAGATGAAAAAAAAAAAAAAAAACCACATTACTGCAGACCAGATGGGAACATTCCACATGACCAAACCAATCAATCACCTCGGTGGGGCGCAGGTGCAACACAGCCGTGTAGCAACACACCATTTCACAGTCTATCGGGCACAAACACATGGCCACCAATCAATGGCACCCTGAGGACCTCAGAGGGGGCAGGCTCTCTGGAGTCTTACTGGTCCATGCCTGATGACTTCATAATCACACATCATTTCATTCACTAGAGGATACAAACTAGCATTCTAATAACCTTCTACTGAAAATGGTCATGTTGTGCATATTAATACAGTGCTGTTTGGAGTGAAGCAACTGACTTTACACGGCAGGCTAGGCAAGGCATGCGGGGCTGAAACAACCTGAAGCTAGAAACTTCCTATTTGAAGATGGCTGTTCTGTTCAGGCTGAGATCAATGGCAACATGATTCATTCTGCCACATCAAAGTTGGCATGCAAGGCTCGTATCTTATACAAAGCAACTGTTAAACAATAGTATGCTTGAAGAGATAAAGGACAGAGGAAGATGAAAATAAAAAGAGAAGTTGGTAGTTGTGTATGAAGGACAAAAAGACTTCACATCTTTCTAAAATAACCTAACTAAAATTGACCTGAAAATAAAAATTAAGTGACCATGAATAAAAAACTTAAATGCATATTCTTTGGCTTTGTTTTCCTCACATTTTTCCAGGGCTTGAGAGGTGACTCTGTAAGTGCATAATTATAGGAGATGATACACAGAACAATTTTCAGAGAACACTGCTATAATTCTGTTAGGTAGCATTCACAGAGCTCCTGTTGGCTCCTTTTCAGAGAGGTTGTGGGCAGGGTTATCCTGGGTAACAGTATTTTGAATAACTGATTCACTATAAACAATATAGAGATGACCTAATTTAAATAGAAACACCAGGAAAAATATGCTTCATCCTAAAAAAGCAAACCTGTCAACTCGAATCTTTGGTAGAACAAGGTCAGGCATACATCTGTTTTGTTAAACAGCAGATTTCTTTGATAATTCAGAGGGCAGTTTGGGACCTTGCAGGTCCTTAAATCCCATTAGGAACATCAATCATTACACCCAGGTTCCTGTGGAAACCACTGCAAGACATGTAGCATAGTCTAAACTGACCCTTGATAATACTAAAAGTTGGCTTGGGTGATTAAATTTTGATGCTGTATTCTTATCATTTTGACCCTCACAAAGACAACACACAGAAAATCTAACTACATTTCAGATTTGGATTCTAGATATATAGATGTTTACTTATTTATAGATATAAATATGCTTTTGCCCACTTAAGGCTAATAGTGATTACATCTTTTACAGTCTAAAAGAAAGAATGTATACATTCTATGAAAATATACTTACTATAATTTAGGTCCCTTTAAGAAATCTAGTGATTAGTAAAAAAAAAAAAAAAAAAAAAAAAAAAAGATATTATTATTCCACAAAGAGATAACTGGTAAGATAATCTCACTGGTGGTTTACTAACTATCACTCAAAAAAATTTTTTTAATGTTTATTTATTTTAGAGGAGAGAGAGTACACGAGCGGGGAGAGGCAGAGAGACAGAGAGGCAGAGAGAGAGAGAGGAAGAGAGAGAATCCCAAGTGAACTCCATCCGCACTGTCAGCACAGAGCCCAATGTGGGGCTTGAACCCACAAACTGTGAGATCATGATCTGCAGTGAAACTAAGAGTTGGGACGCTCAACCAACTCAGCCACCCAGGTGTCCCTACATATCACTTTCTTTAAAAAGTATGCCTAGTGGTGCCTGGGTGGTGCAGTTGGTTAAGCTCTGATCTCAGCTCTGGTCATATCTCTCACAGTTTGTGAGTTTGAGCCGCACATCAGGTTCTGCCCTGATGGCGTGGAGCCTGCTTGGCATTGTGTTTCTCCTTTTCTGTGCCTCTCCCCCACTTGTGCTCTCAATCTCTCTCTCAAAACAAATAAATAAACTTAAAAAAATTTTTTTTAAACATGCCACTTTTTTGCAAATGAAGAGGATACAAGATTCAAGTCAGCAGACTATGACTCTAGCTCAGGTTCTTATTAATAATTAGTTGTGTAGCCCTCAGCAGATCAGATATAACGATGACTTCAATTTATTAATCTGAAGACTGACTGGATTAGAGATGACCTTGAAGATTCTCCTAATTTATGATCTCCCTTTGTAGCCTGACATCTTTAAAGGCTCTGTCTAGTAGTTTTCAGGATACCAGATACGGATGAATAGGGATCAGGTATGCCTGTCCAAAAATCTAACAGGGAAGAATAATAAATTGTGCTTATTGCTACAATGACCAAGCAGTCGTTTAAATGGATGATATGAGGTCCTTCCAATGAAGATATAAAAGACAACCATCCCTTTGGTTTACGGAAGTATGAGTAAAAAAAGTCAGTATTTGAGTTGAAGTTTGTTTCCCAAACAGAACAATACCAAAATTGTATGTTACCACTCCCTCCCCTAAACAATAAAACAACTAAAAAGGAGCATAAAACCTTTCCAAATAATCTTTGAGCTAACCTCTTCTGAAGTGACTCACATAGAGGCTGAGCTTTCCTTGCAGTAGCTCTGTTGAATCTAAAGATGATGTGGTTTAAATCACCCATTTTATAGAAAAAGAAAAACATGAAGATAAGCGTGGTAACTGGCCTCAGCAGAAGGGACTGAAGAGCATTCAAAGCTGTTACCATGAGGCATATCCTGGGTGACCACCAAAACACATTTTCTCTTTCTTGACTCCAAATTCAATCCTAAGTGAAAGCACTTATGTTTGAACCTTTTCCCTCAAAGACACAGGAAATGTATTATTAAAAACATGCCTGACAATAATGCTTTGAAAAGCAAAGTAATAAACTGTACTTTCACTTTTTAACCACTATGAACACAAAATGGTATTTAGAGACAATGTAAATACAATGTATTTAGAGAGCTCTAGGGTCAGACAGTATTTGATTTAAATACCAGTTCTACGACTTACTAATTTTGTGATTTGGGGACTAGTTAACCTCAACTCTCTAAACCTCAAATTCTTGATTTGAGAAAGATGAATAATAATAATACAGGCAATACTTATACCCAAGGAGTTGTTGTGAAGATTAATTGAACCAATGCATGTAGTGCTCAGTAATATGTCTAGCACACAGAACGTAGTCAATTTTTGTATCATTTAATATTAATAAAAACATTAACTTGAAGAGTACCGAAATCAGGAGGAATCCATTTAATGTTTTAGTCTCAGTTCATAAACAACACGGATCCCAACTCTGTTGTTTAAAAAAATAATACTTCACAAGAAAACTGAGAGCTCCTTTATGGAATCCAACAATTAATTGCAGGTGTTGGTCAAAGTACTCAACTGCCCCCTTGATAATTAATACATCCTAGAGAACTTGAATTAGGAAAATCTACCAAAAGAGTAGAGGTTTCTGCTTTTGTCTAGAAATATTTCTTGCTTTTCTTTCTCTAGATTTAGTTGTGCAAAGTTAAAAAAAAAAAAGTTGGTCAATCTGTACACAATTGACAGACATTGCTTCCCTAGAATCCGTGAAAACCAAAAATATTTCATGAAAATGTCAGCTGTCCTGTTCATTCTAAACTACATTTAAAAACAGACTGGTTTTAAGATAACACCATGATCTGGAAACCAGAGTACCTCAGCTATTTTAGTTGAAATATCATTTGGCAGTCACATACAGACACTACCCAAAAGTGAGCCTTTTATTTGTTAGAAATGGAAATCTGTTAGAGGTGGAAGTGTAAGAGAGCCTTATATTTATATTTACTTAGGTACGGCACATTTTAAATTGATCCATACAGAGGGTTGATTAAATTAAATTCCTCATGGCGCCTGGGTGGCTCAGTCGGTTGAGGGTCCAACTTCAGCTCAGGTCATGATCTCACAGTTTGTGAGTTGGAGCCCGTCATCGGGCTCTGTGCTGACAGCTCAGAGCCTGGAGCCCGCTTCATATTCCGTGTCTCCCCCTCTCTCTGCCCCTCCCCTGCTCACGCTCTGTCACTCTCTGTCTCAAAAATAAATTAAAAAAAAAAAAAACATTAAAAAAGAATTTTTTTTAATTAAATTCCTCAAAATGTTTTGGGGGCACCTGGGTGGCTCAGTCGGTTGGGTGTCCGACTTCAGCTCAGGTCATGATCTCACACTCCGTGAATTTGAGCCCCGTTGTCGGGCTCTATGCTGACAGTTCAGAGCCTGGAGCCTGCTGTGGATTCTGTGTCTCCCCCTCTCTCTGCCCCTCCCCTGCTTATGCTCTGTCTCTGTCTCAAAAATAAATAAAAACATTAAAAAATTTTTTAAAAATTCCTCGAAAAGTTTTTAAAAAATCAATTACATTTGCTTTTATAAAAGCAAGGATATAAAAGACTTTACCATGTAATTAAGTTTACCTATTCACTGTAGTCATTTCACAGTGGAGGCAGGTTTCCAGCAGGGGCAAAAATGAGGAACTGTTGGGAAGAGTACAGTGTTAAATCTAGTAGGAATAAGAAAGCTTTGGACTTGAATCTACCACTGGCCAACTAAATGCCAAATGAACTCTGGTGAATTATTTGCACCCTGTCTCTAAGCCTCAATTTCTTCATCTGTGAAATTGAAGGTGAAATAGAAAAGAAGAAACAAATATTGAATAAATATTTTTTAAGTGTTAGGCCCTGTGCTGGGCATTACATACATCGCTCCATTACAACATCCTTAAGGATACAGCAGAGCCAGAATTACCATTTCTACTTCAGAGATTAGAGTACCAAGTCTCAAAGAGACATTTCTCCAAAGAAAATATACAAGCAGTCAATTAGCACAAAAAATGATGCTCAATATCATTAGTCATTAGGGAAATGAATATCAAAACCTCAATGAGGTTTTCACACCCACTAGGATGGCTAAAATAAAAAAAAAATACAGACAAATGTTGGTAAGATGTGAAGAAACTGAAACCCTCAAAAATTGCTTGTAGGATTGTAAAATGGTGCATGCCACTTTAGAAAGCAGTCTGGCATTTCCTTAAATGGTTAAATACATAGCTACACTACTCAGCAATTCCACTCTTAAGAGAACTGAAACATGTCCATACAAACACTTGTATGCCAATGTTCATAGCAACATTATTCATAATGGCCAAAAAGTAGAAACAAGTATCCATCAATTGATGAATGGATAAATAAAATGTAGTACATCCATACAATGGAACAGTCAGCATAAGAAGAAATGAATTATTATTGATACATGCTGCAACATGGGTGAACCTTAAAAATATTATGCTGAGTGAAAAAAGCTAGTCTTAAAAACCACATATTGTATGATTCTGTTTATATGCAATGTCCAGAATAGGCAAATCCATACTGATAGAAAGTGGATTAGTGGTTGTGAGGGGGTGAGTGATAGAGGCAATGAGGACTGACTTCTAATAGGTATAAGGTTTCTTCATGGAATTAGTGGCAGTGGCTGCACAACTGTGGGAACATACTAAAAACCACAGCATTGTATACTTTAAAAAGGTGAATTTTATGGTATGTGAATTATATTTCCATGAGGCTGTTATAAAAAATATACTGAGTTTCAAAATTTAAGAATAGCAAAGCCACTCCCAGAGGGTTATGAATATTAAATGAACTAAAGCTTATAAGCACTCTGCATGGTGCCTGTGGGACACACTGAAGGTTCTTAATGAAATGTGACCTCTTTTCTCCCTTTGTCAAATGCAGGAACAATAGAAGTTAAATATAATTTAAATATAATTTTGATTCTAACCTAATAGCTCAATCAAGCTATTCTTGTCATCTTATTAGCAAAAAAGGAGAACTACATTCATGGGTATACAGTACAGTTAGGAAAACCAGTACATATCCATTATTAGTATGAAAGAAAATGGACTAACCAGCCTACATCTAAAGCTGGCCTAGGTGAAGAAGATTAAGAGTATACTTGTCGTGATGAGCACTGAGTAATAGTACAGAATTGCTGACCTGAACTAATATAACACTGTATGTTAACTATACTGGAAGTGAAATAAAATTAAAAATATATATATACTGTAGACAACCAATTTAGTTATATACAATCTCAAAGAATTCCTCCCAGATCTCTTCATCTGATCATCTCAGGAACAATGGAACTGTAGCCACAAACATCAATTCCTTTTTAAAAAAGAATACTATTGTTTAATTGAATTTGGTAAACTCTAATTTAAATTGCTCTAATTTCAGAATTAGATATTCTGATGTTCAGGAAAGCACTTATTTTTTAAATCTTAAAACAAACAAGCAAGAAATTTGTGTCACATGCTATCAGATGGCTCTCCTGAAAACTGGTAACAGTGATTAAAACAATATAACAGGCAGGTCTTCATATGCCAATTAATTTTTCACCCCAGTGATAGTGAAGAATAGACAGGGAGACCTCTCCCCATGGGGTACACTACCTGTAGGAAGAGTTCTCTATATTTGTTGTTGTACCTCACTGTTAAGTGACCAATGAATTACTTGGCAAATAATGTTACTACTGATTACTATATTCTCATATTCTTTATTCAGCATTTCATAAATACCTCTCAAACTCTGTAAGAGTTCCTGCTTTGTTTAAATCAGTGTGGGAAGCACTGGAAAGATATCCTTTAAGGAGCCCCAAATAAGGGGTCCAAGAATTCTCTACACAAATGGTGATGGAATTTATATAAAAGCAACCCTCCCCAATAAAGCCTTTTACTTGTAAGACCTATGGATGACCAAAAACTTACCAATGAAAATGTTCCTTAACTATCTTTGTCTCCTCCAAGTTTAGCAGAACTTTTTAAGCATAGGTATTTTATAAATGTTTATAGAATGCATGAATAAAAAAGAGAAGAAAGAAGAATAGAGGGAAGAATAAGAAAGAATAAATTTATTGTTTTGTTTTCATATAAAAGGACCCTAACTCCTCACTCTGCCTCATCCTCTGCTAACACACAGAACAGACCGCCACATTGGAATGATACAATATAGCTAATCACAAACAATCTTAATGATCTTAAGTTATCTTGTGCCGCCTTATCACAGGAAATTTCCATTAAACATTAACAAATATGTAGCACAGAGATCCCTACCGTGACATTTTTGGATCCATTGTGGGGACTAGATGATCAGAAAATAAAGCAAAACTGGTAGATGCAGTCCAATTTGGGGCACATTAATGAAGAAAGATGGGATCTGACCAAGCAGCCGAGGGCCAACATTATCAGAGAAGCCTATTTTATTTCATGGTTTTCCCAATATGTAGATCAAGGGGAGGGAGTTCTAGCCTTTGTTTCTTATAGCAATATAATGAGCAATGATTGTCCAACAGGAGTGACAGAGCATATTATATTGAAGGGAAAGGGGAGTAGTGATTATAAAATTAGAAGAAGAATATTTCAGTATACCTTTTTTTGATTTTACAGATCAGCAGAACAGAAAGTTCAACCAAATTTTTGCAAAGATATGTAACAATGATACCGCAAGTAGTCACCTTTGGAAAAAACACTGGACTAAAGATAAATTATAATTGATAAATTTATTAGGTGTCAATTTAAAACAGATTATTGGGGCAGCTGCGTGGCTCGGTCAGTTAAGCATCTGACTCTTGATTTTGGCCCAGGTCATGATCTCATAGGTCTTGACAGCATGGAGCCTGCGGGGTTCTCTCTCCACCCCCCCCCCCCCCATAAATAAAGATTAAAACCAAATAAAACATCAGATTCTTTATACACAAAATGTAAGTGTGTTAAACCTAAAAGTTATAAAACATTGTATTAACTGGAATTATTAGTGGCATTCATATCTTTTCTCCAATTCTAGTTTTCTGTACATGAAGAAAACAAGCTAAGAATAGTTTCTATATGGCCATGCTACAAAGAGATGTACCTTTTAGTTCAAGGGTTATAAAATAATTTAACGCTAGATAAAAAATAAAGAATTTTTTAAAGTACAATACATTCCACACTTACCAAAAACATCACAAGCATTAAATTCATCAATGTAAAGGAAGAGGTTCTTGCTTTCTACCAAAGAATTTAAAAGTAACAGAGTAAAATTTAACTAGTTTTACTTAACTAGTTGTAGAAGCACAGCTGCTCAGAAATTTAGTTTGTTAGTCTAGTGTTTTAGAGTCTAAAGGCAAATGCTTAATAATTTTCTACTCACTTATTTCATGAATACCATTGCGCATTCTAATTATAGGTTTGCCCAGTGTTAATGGTAAAATATGAATCGCTCCATCTGTGGCTTGTCTTAAGTTAACTGGATACATCATATTACGAAATAGCACTAGTTACATGATTTTACTCAGGCTTATCAGTTGGATCCACTACAACAAAGTTTTTAAACGTTATAAAAAGTCTGTAGGTTCTGTTTTATTTTAGGCTCTTTCAAGGGCCAAAGAAGAATAGGGCCAGTTACACTTCAGCCTTCAAATCCTACCTAGTGACCCCAGGTTTCCATGCATACAAAGGCCCTAAATAATTTTCCACAGAGACCTGGCTATATAATACTGCCAGATCTTGGAGTTGCAGCTGAACCTTGGCATGCAAGCTCAGTCATCTGTCCCTTGTGGGGTCTGCATCATTACCCCATTCGACTTCCCTATCTTATTGGTGATTTCTTCTGCTGAGGCACTGCTTAGCCATTGGGGGTGGGGCAAAGAACTATAACAAGGATGTGGCCAATCTGAAAAAAAATGAATAGTCTGAGACTCAAGACAATGTCTCTGGTGAAATGCCAGTGCAGTGACATGATATTAGCAGTGGGAGGCCAGCACAAGGGACTTTCTGGGACATGGCCACCTGTGTTTTCTTCATTTTTGTGGAGGAAATGCAGCTGTCACCTGCAATACCTGGCAAGTCTGGCAACACTCACAGAATCATTCTGATCTGATTCACAAAGAGGGCACCAATCAAATTGGCCAAGAGGAAGTTTGATAGACTGCCTTGAATTCTAGGTAGGACAAGAACACAACCAAAAACACCAAGCACACTGGTTCCCAAAGTCCCCAGGCAGTCTCGGATGACCTTCAGCATTATTTGCCATAGCTATACTAATTGTTTCTTCACATCCTCCCTCCCACACCCCCCGCCTAAATCAAGTCACTGAAAAAGAAAATGATACAGCTTCATGGAACAAAGTAGAAGCAGAAACATGTAAACTGAAGTATGTGAGAAGCTTCAATAGAAAACAGTGAAAATCAACAGCACTGGCCATAAAAAGAAACTTTCTGCCCCAGACTCCAAGCATGAGGTCTGCTTCTCTTCCTTTGAAAGGAAGACACGCAAGAATTAGAAAGGTAGTAGAGAGATGTTAGCAAAAGGGGATTGTCTACCTAATAGGAAAAATGAAAAAGCACTGGAAAGGAATTCAAAGTTATGGGATTTAAAGTTACTTAACTCTGTAATGGTAACCCAAAGAAATAATTTCAAGAAATTAAAAAAAAAGACTTTAACAGTTTTTAGCAGTGGTTTCAACTTCAAAATAAAGTTCATTACTAAACAAATTACACTAATTGTGTACTTTATTGCAAAAGCCTCAGACTTTCATTCATATCCATTCACTTCATTTATACTGCCCAAGTCATGTAAATAAAAAATTCTGTTGTAGCAAAGATCTAAAGTTGAAATTTAACAAGAAAGAAATTTAACATAAAGGCAAGTTTTAGTAATAATTCTGTCTTTCATAGTTGCAAATCACATCTCTTGGTTTTTGCTTTAATCTGGTTGTGATTTTAGCGATTAAATGTTTGATTTTCTCATCCACTCAACCTCATCTCCACAATGACTTAAGATTTCTTTCCATTCCATGAGTCCTTAAGATTCATCATTTTAAACAGCTATTTTTAGTTAATCTGTCCTGCTTAATTTACACAATATAACGAAATTATTGTTGTTCTTTACCTGAATTTCTTCTAAACAATGATTTTATGTACACAGAATCTCTTCAAAATTTCTAGTTTTTTTCCTATATCTAATGAATAGGCTCAAATTTATGAGCCTCATATTCACAAAGCTTAATTTATGATCAGTTAAAAGACGTGTATTGACTATACACTTTCCTGAAAACTACTATTTAAATGGTATAATCCAAAGGTCTTAATGAAAAAACAGAAAGAAAATGATAGGGTACACTGGTTCTTTGGGTGGTTTTATGTGAAGGTGAAACACTATATCATCAGTACAGTGCTGTGTTTTTAGAGTGTGGACTTTGGAGTCAGAGAGAGTAGAGTTCTACCTCCTGATTCGTAACAGCTGTTGAGACAAGTTTGCTAGCTGACTTCTCAAGTTTGCTCCTTTACTCATAAAACAACACTGTTGTAGGAAATGAATGAAATGATTGACATAAACACTTCTCACAATATCTGGTCTATAGCTATGTGCTGAACAAATTGTAGTTATTGATATATATTTATTACTAGGAGAAGTACATTCTTTCTTTTTTCTTGACTTTTAGTTTTGACCCAAATGTAACCAAAGCTCTGTGACAGTGCTTCAAAAAACCAAACATGTCCCTCTCCTCAGAATGCTTAAGGCATGCTGAAGGAGACTTGAAGTTACAATGTAAGGCAGATTTCACAATTCCTTAAAGGCGCTACGGAAAAGATAAAAATGAGGAAAAAAACAACTAATGCTTTTTAAAGGAAATGATATTTGAGCAGGACTATGAAGCATGCACAGGTGTTCTGTAAAAGGAAACAGGGAGATGAGAAGCAGAAAAAGTGAAAACTTTTTAGGCTGTATAGGGGTGCTTGGGTGGCTCAGCTGATTGAGCATCCGACTTAGGCTCAGGTCATGATCTCACGGTTTGTGAGGTCAAGCCCCACATCAGGCTTGCTGCTGTCAGCACAGAGCCTGTTTCAGATCCTCTGTCTCCCTCTCTCTGCCCATCCCCTGCTAGTGCTCTCTCAAAAGTAAATGAAACATTTAAAAAACAACAATAATAACAACAAAAACAAAACAAAACAAAACAAAACCCCTTTCCGACTGTATAGCCTAAATAGTAGACAATTAGTAAATGCTGGCTAAATATGGAATGTATGAATAAAAATCTCTATTTTATTCTGATCTTACCTATGGACATAATGTGTTCATTAAGCATAAGAAGAATATGCTGCTGACAACCAAATTAGTTATAGACAACTCCACAAAACTCCAAAGAGTCCCTCCCAAATATTCCAGAACAATGGAGCTGTATCCTTGAACATTACTTCTGTTATTTTTAATTTTTTTGAACATTACTCCTTTTAAAGAACACAATTACTCAAATGAATTTGGTAAGTCATGGAATTAGGTTAATTTTGGAATGAAGTAAATTCGTATTTAGCTAGTTACCAGAAATGCATTTATTCTGTAAATAGTGACAAAGTGGCTCTACCTATCAGTGAAGTCCTACTTTATCTTTGCCCTACATTAGCAGAGGGACCTCAGTTTCTGTCAGTCACGTAATCTACTAGTAGATATCATTATTTATAAACAGCCTCTAGAACATATGTAAGCTCCTGACTACACCTTAAGGAATTCTACTTCTTCCGGTATCAAAAACTGACATCCATAAAGCTCCTGTTCCAGATTACCTTTCAGTATCAGCTCATTTGCGGAGCAGAGACAAAAGGGCATTTTCTGAGCCCACTTAACAATTAAGCTCTTTCAGGCTATCATTAAGGAAGCTACCTAATTTCCACAGACACTATCTGCTCACTCAAAGTAGATCTCAGAGGAGTAGTATTTAGCACAAACATTCTTAAGAGAAGGATCACTCTCACGGCTTCTGTGTGTAGGCATATGGCATGGTGGGGCACACCAACATAAATGTGTTAGTGCTATAGTTTTCAAGATACTGGCTGAACGTTGTGGGAGATAAGATATGCATGCAAGTAATCATAACACAAGCTGAAACACACAGAGAGCTTTAAGTCATGAGAATTCATTAATGGCAGGGATTATTTACTTTATCTACAGTTTAAAAATAACTATTGAACATCTGATGTGTATCAGGTACTGGGCTGGGGAAGGGGAGGGGGAATGAATCAAGACATCCCATCCTCAAGAAACTTCCAGTCTAAAGTAAAGTAAGTGCACACAAAAAGCAAATTTCAAGATAACAGGTACAGGATGCCACAGACAGAGAGAAAAGGAGAATGAGTCCAATATGGGAATCTAGGCAAGGCTTCTTGGAAAAACTACAGTGTCCGTTGAAAATTCCAGAAGGTCAGGGTCATAATTTTTTTTTTAAACCAATGTATATCCAAGTGGCTAACATAGTACCTAGCACATGATAGAAATGAAAATAAGTTTTGAAATGAAGTGGTAGAATTAATTAATCAAAGAGAGGTATAGAGGGCATTTCAGGTGAGAAAAAGCATGCAAACATGAAATAATTCAAACTAAGCTATAAGCAGGTTAGTAGTATTAGAACCTAAGGCTCAGGCAAAAAGTAACTGGAAATAGGGATAATATATTTTAATATTCTGGATTTCACTGAGGTTCTGAAACAGAAAAAAGGTTGATGATCAAAAATGTTTAATGTAGCAACTTGAACAATTCATTTACTCTATTTTTCAAGACATGCAAAGTACTACCAAGAAGAAGAAGAGAAAGAGATTAATTCCTATTTAGGATTGCTAAAGTGGCACATGGTGAGGATTTATTAAATGTCTGCTAAGTCAATGACATTGTGATAACATTGCCCATTCATCTGAGTTATGATATTCAAGATCCGAAGTATAAAGGTTCCACATGGAGTGAAAGCTGTTGGATAAAGTGGGAAAAAGAAAAGAAAATCTATTTCCAGATTTTGTGTCCAAAAAATACAAATGAGGAACTTGTGTTAGCTGGTTTACAATTATTTGACTACAGGGTCTCAAAAATTACACATAGCACAGCATCTAGTATGTTGAAAAGATACTAAGAAAATCTGAGAAGGTATACATGAAACAGCCCCTTGTTAACTGCAAATTCATGATTAATCCATCATAGTGCAGGATAGAACAAACAAGTGAGTTATTCCAAAAAAGTGGCAGGCCGGTAATATAGTCCCAACTGTATTAAAAGAAAAACTGCTAGCTTAGAAAATCTAAAGAATTCCTTCTTAAGTGCACTTTAAACAGAGGATAAAATATTTTCAATAAGTAGTATCTACACACACAGACATACAAATTCAAATTTTGGCTAGTTAAAGAAGCATTTAAAATGAATTTGTTGAAAGCTAACAACTTTAAAGACACATAGGCTGTATTTGCACTAGTTAAGCAAGAGAAGAAAAACTGGCAAGGAAATGAAAAACATATTGGACACAAAAATCTAAAATACATTGCCTGCTTGGCTGTCTGCCTAGCAAGGTTGTTGAGGTAGAATGACTAGTGAATTAATCCAGACAGGTGGGTCTGAGGAAGTAACAGACAAAGGCACAATGCAACTAATGACTGAAAAATCGATAATGAAGATCTAAATCTAAAGTTTGGAAGGTTTTTGACAACTACTCTGCAAATTAAGGTTAACATCACTGTCTGATGCTGATCAAATTGGCCAGATGTCAAAGTATAATTAAAAAAAAAAAAAGATTTCAAATGAACAGCATGTATCCCAGATCCAAGCACCCGTTAAAATGAAGAGAGGCCCTTCATCTGGGTAGTTTCTAGTTCAAATGCATCCAAAGACTCAGGAGACAGTCAGTGATTCTTTAACATTGGTTAACAGAAATAAGAGTTAATTTGCTCAGACAAAATTCTTTCCTAATGAATCACTGCCCTTCAATTTGCTCCTTTATTTAACATTTACAAAGGTTGTTATTGACGTCTACTGTATGTCACTGCCAGGGGACCAAGCTGTGTCTGTACTTAGAAAGAACACAATGGAGAGGAGGTGGAGTTAGAATCAACACTGAAGCTTGCCTTCCTCAGACTGCCAAACACATCCTAGCCTAACAGTCTCATCCTAAATACTGTACAGCCAACTAAATTGATCACTGTACTGAACAGAAGACAAGCCTTCTGCATTGTAAGAATTGACAGAACAAAGATAGACAAAAATAACTCAATAAAACTATCAACAACAAAATTTTAATATGCCTTCCCTGTTATTTTTCAGTAGACAGATTATTTAGCTGAATATGATCTCTTCACAAAATAAAAACAAGTTTTTAAAACATCTGCAAGCTTTCCTGTGCCTTTTATGATCCATAAACCCACTTTTAAAATTATACAACTGTTTTAACAATAGTTCTCATATTAAGAGTGGCCGGATTCTAACTGAAATAAAACGATCTTCATCCAAAATTAAGGGAAATGTTACTACAAATTTTAATTCATCAATAACAGGGAATGTTTATTGAGAATTATTAGTGTACCAGGTATTATGTTAAGCTCTTTGCATTGAGTATGTCCCTTAATTTTCAAACCAATCCTGTAACTTAGGTATAATTACTATCCTCACTTATAAAAAACTAAAGAAACCAGAGCCAGA